>NC_057801.1:87346605-87363230 GCF_018294505.1 Triticum aestivum | reverse complement strand
GTCCGAGGAAAGTCAAAGGGTTAGATCTCGTGGGCAACCGCTGTAGGGTTAGGTGGGATGGGGGCCTGGGGGTAGCAATGCCATCGGAGCGTCACACCGGGCCCTCATACATGTCGTAAGGTGTGATGGCATGTCTGAAGAGGCAGCTCGCGTCCCCGGGGTGTGACCCCCCTCAAGGATGGGGCCACCGCCGGCACCTGGAGGGGGAAACGGTCATGTCAGGTCTACACGGAGGGGATCTTGCTGTGGATTTGGCCCGGACGTTGCTCCCAATTGTTCCTATGGGATGACCTACCACAACCGGCTGGAGAGGTCCACTGGTCAAAGCCCATCTGTGGAAAGTCAATGGGTTAGATATCATGGTCAACCGCTGCAGGATTTGGTGGGACGGGACCTGGGGGGTATCAATGCCACAGGAGCATCGCACCGGGCCCTCATACATGTCGTAAGGTGTGGTGACATGTCTGAAGAGGCAGCACATGTCTCTGGGGCACGGCCTCCCTCATGGACAGCGCCACCGCCAGCACCTGGAGGGGGGTAACAGCTGTGTCGGGTCTACGTGGAGGGGATCTTGCAGTGGGTTTGGCCTTGACGTCGCTCCCAAGTGTTCCTATGGGCTGACCTACCACAACTGGGTGGAGAGGTCCACTGGTCAAACCCCGCCCAGGGAAAGTCAAAGGGTTAGATCTTGTGGTCAACCGCGTGGTGCAGGGTGATGTCTACTACACAACCTTCTTCTTGTAGACATTGTTGGGCCTGCAAGCGCACATGTTTGTAGGACAGTAGCAAATTTCCCTCAAGTGGATGACCTAAGGTTTATCAATCCGTGGGAGGCGTAGGATGAAGATGGTCTCTCTCAAACAACCCTGCAACCAAATAACAAAGAGTCTCTTGTGTCCCCAACACACCCAATACAATGGTAAATTTTGTAGGTGCACTATTTCGGTGAAGAGATGGTGATACAAGTGCAATGTGGATGGTAGATAAAGGTTTTTGTAATCTGAAAATATAAAAACAGCAAGGTGACTAACGATAAAAGTGAGCACAAACGGTATTGCAATGATAGGAAACAAGGCATAGGGTTCATACTTTCACTAGTGCAAGTTCTCTCAACAATAATAACATAGATAGATCATATAACAATCCCTCAATATGCAACAAAGAGTCAATCCAAAGCCACTAATAGCGGAGAACAAACGAAGAGATTATGGTAGGGTACGAAACCACCTCAAAGTTATTCTTTCGGATCAATCTATTGAAGAGTTCGTACTAGAATAACACCTTAAGACACAAATCAACCAAAACCCTAATGTCACCTAGATACTCCATTGTCACCTCAAGTATCCGTGGGCATGATTATACGATATGCATCACACAATCTCAGATTCATCTATTCAACCAACACAAAGTACTTCAAAGAGTGCCCCAAAGTTTCTACCGGAGAGTCAAGACGAAAACGTGTGCCAACCCCTATGCATAGGTTCATGGGCGGAACCCGCAAGTTGGTCACCAAAACATACATCAAGTGGCACATGATATCCCATTGTCACCACAGATAAGCACGGCAAGACATACATCAAGTGTTCTCAAATCATTAAAGACTCAATCCGATAAGATAACTTCAAGAGGAAAACTCAATTCATCACAAGAGAGTAGAGGGGGAAGAACATCATAAGATCCAACTATAATAGCAAAGCTCGCGATACATCAAGATCGTACCATAGAGAGAACACGAGAGAGAGAGATCAGACACATAGCTACTAGTACATACCCTCAGCCTCGAGGTGAACTACTCCCTCCTCATCATGGAAAGCACTGGGATGATGAAGAGGGCCACCGGTGATGGGTTCCCCCCTCCGGCAGGGTGCCGGAATGGGCTCTCGAGAGGTTTTTGGTGGCTACAGAGGCTTGCGGCGGCCTAACTCCCGATCTATCTTGTTTTTCGATGTTTTTAGGGTACGTAGGCTTATATAGGCGAAAGAAGTCGGTCGGGGGACCCTCATGGGGCCCACGAGAGGGTAGGACGCGCCCAGGGGGGTGGGCGCGCTCCCCTATCTCGTGGCCTCCTCGAGGATCTTCTGACATGAACTCCAAGTCTCCTAGATCATATTCTTCCTAAAATCACGCTCCCGAAGGTTTCATTCCGTTTGGACTCCGTTTGATATTCCTTTTTTTCGAAATAATGAAACAGGCAATAAAACAGCAATATGGGCTGGGCCTCCGGTTAATAGGTTAGTCCCAAAAGTAATATGAAAGTGTATAATAAAGCCCATAATCATTCAAAACAAATAATAAAATAGCATGAATGCTTCATAAATTATCGATATGTTGGAGACATATCAACATCCCCAAGCTTAATTCCTGCTCATCCTCGAGTAGGTAAATGATAAAGAAAGAATTTATGAAGTGTGAATGCTAGAAGGTGCACAAGTTTGATCAATGATAATTTCAATCACCTTTTTCTAGCATGATTATATGTCATAACAGTAGTTCATCTCATAAAACTTCTCACGAACAAGTAACAAGCAATTCACATGTTAAAGCATAGACCATAAACTTTCTTGAAAACTAGAAAACTTCATTCTTAGTCATCAAACAATTGCAATGTTGGAAATATGCCCTAGAGGCAATAATAAATTAGTTATTATTATATTTCCTTGTTCATGATAATCGTTTATTATCCATGCTATAATTGTATTGAAAGGAAACTCAGATACATGTGTGGGTACATAGACAACACCATGTCCCTAGTAAGCCTCTAGTTGACTAGCTCGTTGATCAATAGATGGTTACAATTTCTTGACCATGGACATTGGATGTCGTTGATAACGGGATCACATCATAAGGAGAATGATGTGATGGACAAGACCCAATCCTAAGCCTAGCACAAAGATCGTAGTTCGTATGCTAAAGCTTTTCTAAATGTCAAGTATCATTTCCTTAGATCATGAGATTGTGCAACTCCCGGATATCGTAGGAATGCTTTGGGTGTACCAAATGTCACAACGTAACTGGGTGGCTATAAACGTGCACTACAGGTATCTCCGAAAGTGTCTGTTGGGTTGGCACGAATCGAGACTGGGATTTGTCACTCCGGTTAACGGAGAGGTATCTCTGGGCCCACTCGGTAGGACATCATCATAATGTGCACAATGTGACCAAGGGGTTGATCATGGGATGATGTGTTACAGAACGATTAAAGAGACTTGCCGGTAAAGAGATTGAACAAGGTATCGGGATACCGACGATCGAATCTCGGGCAAGTACAATACCGCTAGACAAAGGGAATTGTATACGGGATTGATTGAGTCCTTGACATCGTGGTTCATCCGATGAGATCATCGTGGAACATGTGGGAGCCAACATGGGTATCCAGATCCCGCTGTTGGTTATTGACCGGAGAACGTCTCGGTCATGTCTGCATGGTTCCCGAACCCGTAGGGTCTACACACTTAAGGTTCGATGACGCTAGGGTTATAAAGGAAGTTTGTATGTGGTTACTGAATGTTGTTCGGAGTCCCGAATGAGATCCTGGACGTCACGAGGAGTTCTGGAATGGTCCGGAGGTAAAGATTTATATATGGGAAGTCTTGTTTTGCTTGCCGGAAAAGTTTCGCGCATTATCGGTATTGTACCGGGAGTGCCGAAAGGGGTCCGGGGGTCCACCAGGGGTCCACCTGCCCCGGGGGGGCACATGGGCTGTAGGGGTGTGCGCCTTGGCCTATATGGGCGAAGGGCACCAGCCCCAAGAGGCCCATGCGCCAAGAGATAAGGGAAAGGGAGAGTCCTAAAGGGGGAAGGCACCTCCTAGGTGCCTTGGGGAGGATGGACTCCTCCCGAGCCGCACCCTTCCTTGGAGGAAGGGCCAAGGCTGCGCCCCCCTCCCTTGCCCCTATATATAGTGGAGGGGAGGGAGGGCAGCCGCACCTGAAGCCCTGGCGCCTCCCTCCCTCCCGTGACACCTCCTCCTCTCCCGCAGGTGCTTGGCGAAGCCCTGCAGGATTGCCACGCTCCTCCACCACCACCACGCCGTTGTGCTACTGCTGGATGGAGTCTTCCTCAACCTCTCCCACTCTCCTTGCTGGATCAAGGCATGGGAGACATCACCGGGTTGTACGTGTGTTGAACGCGGAGGTGCCATCCGTTCGGCACTAGGATCTCCGGTGATTTGGATCACGACGAGTACGACTCCTTCAACCCCGTTCTCTTGAACGCTTCCGCTTAGCGATCTACAAGGGTATGTAGATGCACTCTCCTTCCCCTCGTTGCTGGTTTCTCCATAGATAGATCTTGGTGACACGTAGGAAAATTTTGAACTTCTGCTACGTTCCCCAACAGTGACATCATGAGCTAGGTCTATTGCGTAGTTTCTATGTACGAGTAGAACACAAGTTGTTGTGGGCATTGATTTTGTTCAATATGCTTACCGTTACTAGTCCAATCTTGTTTCGACGGTATTGTGGGATGAAGCGGCCCGGACCGACCTTACACGTACACTTACATGAGACAGGTTCCACCGACTGACATGCACTTGGTGCATAAGGTGGCTAGCGGGTGCCAGTCTCTCCCACTTTAGTCAGAATGGATTCGATGAAAAGGGTCCTTATGAAGGGTAAATAGCAATTGACATATCACGTTGTGGTTTTTGCGTAGGTAAGAAACGTTCTTGCTAGAAACCCATAGCAGCCACGTAAAACATGCAAACAACAATTAGAGGACGTCTAACTTGTTTTTGCAGGGTATGCTATGTGATGTGATATGGCCAAGAAGAATGTGATAAATGATATGTGATGTATGAGATTGATCATGTTCTTGTAATAGGAATCACGACTTGCATGTCGATGAGTATGACAACCGATAGGAGCCATAGGAGTTGTCTTTATTTATTGTATGACCTACGTGTCATTGAACAACGCCATGTAATTACTTTACTTTATTGCTAACCGGTTGCCATAGTAGTAGAAGTAATAGTTGGCGAGACAACTTCATGAAGACACGAGGATGGAGATCATGATGATGGAGATCATGGTGTCATGCCGGTGACGATGATGATCATGGAGCCCCGAAGATGGAGATCAAAAGGAGCAAAATGATATTGGCCATATCATGTCACTATTTGATTGCATGTGATGTTTATCATGTTTATGCATCTTATTTGCTTAGAACGACGGTAGTAAATAAGATGATCCCTCATTAAAATTTCAAGGAAGTGTTCCCCCTAACTGTGCATCGTTGCTAAAGTTCGTCGTTTCGAAGCACCACGTGATGATCGGGTGTGATAGATCCTTACGTTCACATACAATGGGTGTAAGCCAGATTTACACACGCGAAACACTTAGGTTAACTTGACGAGCCTAGCATGTACATACATGGCCTCGGAACACAAGAGACCGAAATGTCGAGCATGAGTCGTATAGTAGATACGATCAACATGAAGATGTTCACTGATGATGACTAGTCTGTCTCACGTGATGATCGGACACGGCCTAGTTGACTCGGATCATGTAATCACTTAGATGACTAGAGGGATGTCTATCTGAGTGGGAGTTCATAAGATGAACTTATATCCTGAACATAGTCAAAAGATCTTTGCAAATTATGTCGTAAGCTCGTGCTTTAGTTCCACTGTTTTAGATATGTTCCTAGAGAAAATATAGTTGAAAGTTGACAGTAGCGATTATGCGGACAGTAGAAAGCTTATGTCCTTAATGCACCGCTCAGTGTGCCGAACCCCAAGCGTCGTTTGTGGATGTTACGAACATCGGTCATGCCCAGCTCCCCGCACCGCGCCCCCTTCCTGTTCCCCTGGTGCGCGCCGCTACACGGGCGCCGTCCCCGCCGAACCACCTCGCCGTCGACGAGGAGGATAAGGTCGACCCCTCCCCTCGACGCCTCGACCTCCTCCCCACCTACCTCCACCCACGCCCCGAACCCCCTCGCCCTCTCCGCCTCTCCCTCTCCCACTCCTTCGTTCTGGAGAGGAGGCCGACGCGGTCGCCGCCGTGCCTCGCCCGTCCTCGCGGCCACCGGAACCTGTTCGCCTCGCCGACCTGTCCAGAAGCTCCACCGTCGTCGACTTCCTCGTCCCCGTCCACGAGCGCAAGCCGGGGAGCACCGCAGGCAGCGGATCGAGCCGCCCTCCTTCCGCCTCTGCTCCGGCGATCCCCTTCGACTCCGGCAACGTCTCTGCTGCTACTAAGCCTCCGAGGGCCACCGTGCGTGCCGCAAGGTGAGCTCCTCCCCCTCTCCCTTCTCTCACATAGGCCGCCTCCCTCTCTAGCTCGCTCGCCGCAACCGCCATAGCTCACCGTCGCTCTGCTGCGTCACCGCCGTGGCCACCGCTGCCATGGTCCCCATCTGAGCCCTCCATCATGCTCCTGGTGTTCCCAGGAGCCCGGCGAGCCCTTCCTCTCGCCCTCTCGTGCCCCCAGCCCCGATCCCGACGACGACCGGAGTCCGGCGTCCGCCTCGCCGCTCGCCGTCGACGTTCCCGACCACCGCAGCCTCTCCCACCACCCCAGATCGCCTCCTCGTCGTCTTCTCGTTCGAACAAGCCCGGTCGCGCTAGAAATGGCGCCCTGTGCGCGTAACCCGACCACCTCCCGAGCGCGCCCCCGTCATTTTTGGTCGCCGGAGCTATCTCCGGCACCGTGGCCGACATGGCCTGGCAGGTGGGCCATCTGTGCCACTAACGCTGGGCCCCACGGGTCCCTGTTGACTGGTTTGACCAGTCAACATGCTGACTGGGCTTCTTTGTGACACTGACGTGCGGGCCCCGCCATGTAATTAGATAAACTAAACCGGTTTTATAAATAAAACTAATTAGTTAACCTAACCAGTCACTGACATGTGGGGCCCAGTAGCTAAATAACCCCAGATTAGTTTGAAATAAACTATGTTACGTAAGAGAGGCTGACTGGTGGGACCTATTGGTCAGTTTGACCAGTCAGCGGGTCTGTTGACTTGCTGATGTCAGCATGGCATCATGCTGACGTCATATTCCTTTTCTATTAATTTTAAATAATTCTAGAGTATGTTTAAAACTTAGAAAATTCATATAAACTAATCTGTAACTCGGATGAAAATGTTTTCTATATGAAAGTTTCTTAGAAAAATCCAACGAATCTGAAAATGCGGTCCGTTCAGCTGTCACATGCCTCTAGCATGCTGAACATGGAACATTTTCCCCTCCGGTCATCTGTGTGACACGGGTCTGGAACCGGGAATACATTCTCGGTTGAATTCCCCCTTCACCTATATCGTGTAGCCTTGCGTTAGGTCGCACCCAGCACAACATATTGCCATGTTACGCTTTGTGATGCTATGTCTGCTTTATATTTACTGTTTCTTCCCCCTCTTCTCTCCGGTAGACCCCGAGACCGATGCCGCCCCTGTGATCGACTACGTCGACGACGACCCCTCCTTGCCAAAGCAACCAGGCAAGCCCCCCCTTTGATCATCCCGATATCGCCCATTCCTTTCTCTCATGCTTGCATTAGATTTTGCTACTGTTATTGTTTGCACCTATTCTGATGCATAGCCTGCTTTTGTACCTACTGTTGTACCTTACCTGCTTATCCTAACCTTCTTAGTATAGGTTGGTTAGAGACCCATTAGTGACCCCCCCCCCCACTTGACTCGACTGCCTCGCTAGATTATCAGAAGACCCGATCAACGGGATCGAAGACGAGGACCCGACACCTCACGTCACATCACGCCCCTTCGTTGCTCGACTCTGCAGTGTTACTATTGAGTGCCGAGGGTGAGACCTCTACAGCACTTCTGATGTTAACCTGTAGTGTAGCTATTCGGTCATGGTCATCGAGGGTGATTTCCTCCTTAACCACTTCCGATACGGCTCTGTCGTGCAACCCCTCAAGTGTGAACCTCGAGGGTGGATCCTCTTACGTTCACCTTGATGATTACATCGAGTGGAATTCACCGGGGGTGATTCCTCGGGTTTTCCCCTTAATGTTTGGACACACAGATACTTGGACTTTACCACTATTACTTGGAAAGACGGGTCGACCCTGAGGGGTACCCGCGCGAGCTTAATTGCAAGTGATGTGGACTCGGGTTGACCTGGAGGGTGCCCGCGAGATAATTACGAGGCGTGGCCGGGTATTCCTAGCCCTTGCCGCAAGTCCTCAAGACGGGGCAACGGGGTCACATCTTTCATGAGTCTCTGCTTGTTACCGCGCGTTCCTAATCCACTACGATTTGGATATTTGATCCGAGGGGCCTCTGGCCTGATATCACTAACCATCACGTGGGCATAGTATGGGCATTCTACGTCGTATACATCAGCCGAAGCTTAATAGACGTCAGCGACTGAGCGGCGCGCGCCGGGTTGGACTGCGTAAGCACCTGCCTTGTTGAAGGAGGTAGCTAGGTCTGCTCACCGGCCGCCCTCGCAACGTGCAGGAGTTCCCGGGGGAGATGGCTCATGACCCTTGGGGGCATAGGTTTAGTCCGGCGTGCTGGCCTCTCTATTAAGCCTAGGTCGGGTTGCGGCGTATTGTTTAGCCGAGGCCGGGCATGACCCTGGAAAGTGTGTCCGGCCGGAGTTAAGCGAGCGTGGTGGGTAAGTTGGTGCACCCCTGCAGGGAAGAAGACATCTATCGATAGCCTGTCCTATGGTAACGGACACTTGGAGTTGTATCCCGATCGATACAACTAGAACTGGATGGTGATGAGGATTTGATTGTGATGATAACTGGATAGTATGGCTCTGTGATTTCTTTCTCGCAGGGAGTCGAGAAAGGATCTCCGGCCGAGGTTGATAACACCACTGCTACTTTACTTTATGCTACTCTACTCCCTCCTGTTGCTGCAAGATGGTGGGTTCGAGAAGATGCTAGTCTTCGATATGACTAGGCCTTCTCTCTATTCTGGCATTTCTGCAGCCCAGTCCACATATACAACCTTCCTTTGATAATGTTGCATATGTAGTGTAGATCCTTGCTTGCGAGTACTTTGGATGAGTACTCACGGTTGCTTTGCTCCCCCTTTTCCCCCTTTCTTCTTCTTTCCGGCTGATGCAACCAGATGACGAAGCCCAGGAGCCAGATGTCACCGCCGATGCTTACTACTACGTGGAGGCCGCCGATGACCAGGAGTAGTTAGGAGGCTCCCAGGCAGGAGGCCTTGCCTTTTCGATCGATGTTGCTTTTGTGCTAGCCTTCTTAAGGCAAACTTGTCTAACTTATGTCTGTACTCAGATATTGTTGCTTCTGCTGACTCTTGTGTTTTCGAGCTTATGTATTCGAGCCCTCGAGGCCCCTAGCTTGTAATATAAAGCTTGTATTATTTTAATTTGTGTCTAGAGTTGTGTTGTGATATCTTCCCGTGAGTCCTTGATCTTGATCGTACACATTTGCGTGTATGATTAGTGTACGATTGAATCGAGGGCGTCACAAGTTGGTATCAGAGCCGACTGCCTGTAGGTAGCCCCTTTCCAACTCGTGGGCCGAAGTTGAGTCTAGTCACCGAAAAACTTTTACTAACATTGGCTGTGTGGCTTACGATCCCACGTCGCCATTGGGTGGTATTAGCATCTTTTACTCCTCGCCTATACTCTGGGACTCTGAGCTCTTTTCTACTCGGGTTAAACGAATTTACTAACATTAGGATCCCGTGACCACATCCACCCCGAAGTTGGATAAGGCCATAGTTATTCCTTAGAATAGCCTCTTGAATAGTACACACACCTGTCGTGTTGACTACGAAGTGGAATCCATCGTACATCTTTCCTTATGCATGCTTCATCATGAATGATCCTTGTCTTTGCAAATGCTCAATGCTGAACTACCCCCTGTTACATGTCAGCAGGATGGTTAGACCCGCTGGTCGTGGCCGTGGTGCCAATGATCCACCACCGCCTGAATTCTTTGCTGGAATGATGCAACAGTTTGAGTTGAATCGCCAGTTCATGGAAGGAATGATGGCTTAGTTTCCTCGTCCGAACATGAATCAACAACCAACCCCAATAACTCTGCAAGACTTCATGCGCCTCAACCCAACTATTTACCGCAGCTCAACTCAACCCCTTGATGCTGATGGCTGGCTCCGTGACATCACATATGAAATGGAGTCTGCTAGTGTTGCCCCTGCCAGCTATGTCACCTTCGCATCCTTCTTCCTGAAGGGTCCTGCTGCTCAATGGTGGGACAGCCATAGGCGTACCCTACCTGCTGGAACGGTCATTACTTGGCCGGATTTCCAAGCTGCCTTCCGTGCCCGTTTCATTCCTCAGGGAACCATGGACAAGAAGAAGCGAGAGTTCCGCAACCTCACCCAAGGCAACAAGTCTGTAGATGCTTATCAACGGGAATTTCTGGACTTGTCACATTATGCTGAAGAAGACATTGCAACTGATGTTCGTAATCAAGAGAAGTTTCGTGATGGACTTCACCCTAATATCAAGCTAGCATTGCTCGTTCATGACTTTGCCGACTTTGCCACCTTGGTGAACAAGGCTATTCAGGTTGAGACTGGTCTTCAGGAACACCAGGGATCCCTTAGGCGTAGTCGCGACGTTGGCTCATCTTCGGGCCCGTCAGCGCAGAAGCGTCGGATATGGATTCCCCACAGCATGTATCATTCAACTGCACTTGCACCAAGATAGTCCTATGTTGCACCTCGTCTGCCTCCTCCACCGCAGAGGCAGCCCCTACGGGCTGTACCACCCCAAGCTTCTGCTCCCAATCCCAATGATGGTCTATGATTCAAGTCTGGCCTTCCCGGTCACCGCTCCAGGAAATGCCCTCAGAATCAGGATCAGCTGGCTCTGCCTTCTACTGGTCGTAACAATCAGCCCCATAACAACAATGCCAGACCTTATGGTCATGGTCATGCTAATCATGTTGATCTGAATGAAGCTCAAGACCAGCCTACCACTGTGATGGGTACTCTCCTTGTTAATTCAGTACCGGCTTCTGTTTTATTCGATTCAGGAGCATGACATTCATTCATGTCAGAAGATTTTGCATTCAGGCATGGCATTAAATACGAAGAGATGCACATTCCATTTGTGGTAAACACCCCCGCGGGCCAATGTCGAACCACCATTGTTAGCCACAACGTCCTCATTGAGATTGAAGGATTAGAGTTCCATACCTCTCCCATTATTCTTAAGTCTTCCAATATTGACCTCATTCTAGGAATGGATTGGTTGAAAGCACATACGGCTTCTATCGTTTGTGCCACTAAAACCGTCCACCTTCTGCACCCTTCAGATGAGATAGTAAGCTACAATGCTCGTCTGGTTCAAAATGCTGAAGCTCGACTTTATGCTTTGAATGCGTTGAACGCGGCACCTCTTGAGGGAATTGAAAAGATTCCAGTCGTTCGCGACTTCCAAGACGTATTTCCAGAAGAACTTCCAGGAATACCCCCTGCCCGGGCTGTTGAGTTCGTCATCGATTTGAAACCAGGCACCGTTCCTATTGCTAAACGACCCTACAAGATGCCACCTCATGAACTCCTAGAACTTAAGGAGGAAATCGACAAATCTCTTTGCAAGGGTTTCATTCGTCCAAGTTCCTCTGCTTGGGGAGCACCTTCTCTCTTCGTTAAGAAGAAGGACGGTACGAACCGTTTGGTCCAAGACTACCGTCCTATCAACCAAGCTACAATTCAGAACAAATATCCCCTGCCTCGGATCAATGATCTGTATGATCAACTTGCTGGTTCATCGATATTCTCTAAACTCGACTTGAGGTTGGGTTACCACCAGATCCGTGTTCGTGAAGAGGATATTCCAAAGACCGCCTTCGTCACTCGTTATGGTTCTTACGAGTACACCATCATGTCATTCGGTTTAACCAATGCTCTAGCTACATTCTCTCGTCTGATGAACTATATATTCATGGATTACCTCGACAAGTTCGTCGTAGTCTATCTGGATGATATCCTGGTATATTCGAAGAATAAAGAAGAACATGCTGAACATCTTCGTCTTGTTCTGGAGAAGCTTCGAGAGCATCAACTTTATGCCAATTATTCCAAGTGTGAATTCTGGTTGCCCGAAGTCACCTACCTTGGTCATGTCATCTCCAAGGATGGTATTGTCGTCAACCCAGAGCGCGTTCAGGCTATTCTTGACTGGACCCCTCCGAAGACTGTCAAGCAAGTCAGAAGCTTTCTCAGACTAGCCAGCTATTGTCGCCACTTTGTTAAGAATTTCTCCAAGATCGCCAAGCCACTGACTAATCTGCTTCACAAAGGCGTTAAGTTCCACTGGACAAACAAATGTCAGGAAAGTTTCCAGGCACTCAAGGACAAGCTGACTTCTGCCCCAGTGCTTGCTCCTCCTGATTCTTGCAAGGACTTCGTCATCTATTGTGACGCTTCACGTCAAGGATTAGGCTGTGTTCTAATGCAAGAGCGCAGGGTGATTGCTTATGCTTCCCGTCAAGTGTGTCCTCACAAGGAAAACTACCCGGTTCATGACCTTGAGCTTGCAGTGATTATCTTTGCATTGAAGCTATGGCGACAGTACCTTCTCGGTAATCGTTGCGAGATCTTCACTGATCATCAGAGTCTGAAGTACCTGTTTACTCAACCAGATCTGAACCTCCGTCAGCAGCGGTGGATGGAAGCTATTGCGGACTACAACTGCGGTATATCTTATACCCCTGGTAAGGCTAATGTAATGGTTGATGCCCTGAGCCGCAAGTCTTATTGCAATAATCACATGGTCTACAAAGCTCAACCCCACCTTTATGAAGAGCTATGCAAGCTAAACCTTCAACTAGTTCCACAGGGTTCTCTGAATAACCTTGTACTGGAACCAACTCTACTGAAAGCAATTAAGTCTACTCAAGCCAAAGATGCTCACGTTGATTTGATGAAAAAGGATCTTTCCTTAGAGAAATCCAGAGATTTCTCACTTGGTGAAGATGGAACCTTATACTTCAGAGATCGCATTGTAGTACCCCGGTTCGAGCTTATGACAGAGAAGGTGATGAAAGAAGCGCATGACACCCCTCTCTCTATTCATCCGGGAAGTACCAAGATGTATCTAGACATCCGTCAGAAGTACTGGTGGTCTAAAATGAAGCAAGACATTGCTCGATATATCGAAGAATGTGACGTCTGCCGTCACGTCAAAGCAGAACATCAGAAACCGGCTGGACATCTACAACCGCTTCCGATTCCTGAATGGAAGTGGGATAAGATTCAAATGGACTTCGTCACTGGACTTCCCAAGTCTTAGAAAGGTAACGATGCTATCTTTGTTGTCACCGACCAATTCTTGAAAGTTGCTCACTTTCTGCCAGTCAAGGAGACAATCACTGCTGGTCAATTAGCAAACTTGTATATCTCCAGAATTGTGTCACTCCATGGCATTCCGAAGGAGATCAGTTCAGACCATGGCAGTTTATTCACTTCAAAGTTCTGGGATAGTTTCCAAGAGGCAATGGGAACTCATATTACCTGGAGCACTGCTTATCATCCCCAATCCCAAGGCCAAGTCGAGCGAGTCAATCAAATTCTTGAAGACATGCTTCGAGCTTGTGTTATTTCTTTTGGCAAGAAGTGGGAAGAATCTCTCCCTTATGTGGAGTTCTCTTATAACAACAGCTATCAAGCCAGCTTGAAGATGGCACCCTTCGAAGTGCTCTATGGACGTAAGTGCCGAACCCCTCTGAATTGGTCAGAAACTGGGGAACGGGCACTCATTGGTCCAGACATTATTCAACATGCTGAAGAGCAAGTTCGCATTGTCTGGGATAATCTCAAGGCGGCCCAGTCCCACCAGAAGAGCAACTATGACCGGAAACACTGGGGTTCAACTTATCAACCTGGCGAACAAGATTATCTGCGTGTCACTCCTTTGAGAGGCACTCATCGGTTCGGAGTCAAGGGCAAGCTAGCTCCGCGCTACATTGGTCCTTTCCGCATTCTGGCCCGTCGTGGACTGGTGGCTTATCAACTGGAGTTGCCACCTCAGTTCTCTCATGTTCATGACATCTTCCACGTGTCGCAACTTCGTCGATGCTTCAAGGATCCGGAATGTGAAGTGGATCCGGAATTGATTGAAATTCAAGATGATCTCACATACAAGGAGCATCCGATCTGCATTCTTGAAGAAGCTGAACATCGAACACGCCAGAAGGTTACCAAGTTCCTCAAGGTGCAATGGTCAAATCATTCTAAGGATGAAGCCACTTGGGAACGCGAGGATAATCTCCGTGCTGAATACCCCGACTTGTTCCCTTCTACCTCTTAATTCTCGGGACGAGAATTTCTTTTAGAGGAGGAGAGTTGTAACACCCCGGTGTAATGATGCTACAGTAACCCCTGGGGTTAAGTTAACTGTTTTGCTAAACATGTGCCTGATCATTTTTGTCTCATACTCTTTCACATTCCAGTTGAATTCAATTTAAACTTATGAGTGAAATTCAAAATGCTCAGACATGAACACAAAAATGTTCATCATGTGCCGAATAATCCACAACTAATATTGGTGGTGAACCAACATTTTTGCAAAGGGTTTAAGTGGCCTAAACTACTTAAAACGGTGACCTAAGCAATAAATTAAATGCCCTTTTTAATTTATAAAATTGGCAACTATTCCAAAAGCCTCCCAACCTTTTTGAGGCAGTGCACTTTAATTCTTTGAGATTGTTTTGGCCAGTGGCATAATTTTGCAAAGTCAATTGTGGCAAAAAGAAAATGCAAAAGCTGCTGGAAAAGAAAAACAAAAAAAAACAAAGAAAAGGAAAAGCCCCCCCTCAACTGGGCCGACTGGCCCAGCTAGCCACCGTGCCCCCCCATGGGCCTCGGCCCACCTCAACCAGCCGGCCCAGCTCCCTGCACCGCGCCCCCTTCCTGTTCCCCTGGTGCGCGCCGCTACAGGGGCGCCATCCCCGCCGAACGACCTCGCCGTCGACGAGGAGGATAAGGTCGACCCCTCCCCTCGACGCCTCGACCTCCTCCCCACCTACCTCCACCCACGCCCCGAACCCCCTTGCCCTCTCCGCCTCTCCCTCTACCACTCCTTCGTTCTGGAGAGGAGGCCGACGCGGTCGCCGCCGTGCCTCGCCCGTCCTCGCGGCCAACCGGGACCCGTTCGCCTTGCCGACCTGTCCAGAAGCTCCATCGTCGTCGACTTCCTCGTCCCCGTCCATGAGCGCAAGCCGGGGAGCACCGCAGGCAGCGGATCGAGCCGCCCTCCTTCCGCCTCTGCTCCGGCGATCCCCTTCGACTCCGGCGACGTCTCTGCTGCTACTAAGCCTCCGAGGGCCACCGTGCGTGCCGCAAGGTGAGCTCCTCCCCCTCTCCCTTCTCTCACGTAGGCCGCCTCCCTCTCTAGCTCGCTCGCCGCAACCGCCATAGCTCACCGTCGCTCTGCTGCGTCACCGCCGTGGCCACCGCTGCCATGGTCCCCATCTGAGCCCTCCGTCGTGCTCCTGGTGTTCCCAGGAGCCCGGCGAGCCCTTCCTCTCGCCCTCTCGTGCCCCCAGCCCCGATCCCGACGACGACCGGAGTCTGGCGTCCGCCTCGCCGCTCGCCGTCGACGTTCCCGACCACCGCAGCCTTTCCCACCACCCCAGATCGCCTCCTCGTCGTCTTCTCGTTCGAACGGGCCCGGTCGCGCTAGAAACGGCGCCCTGTGCGCGTAACCCGACCACCTCCCGAGCGCGCCGCCGTCGTTTTTGGTCGCCGGAGTTGTCTCCGGCGCCGTCGCCGACGTGGCCTGGCAGGTGGGCCATCTGTGCCACTGACGCTGGGCCCCACGGGTCCCTGTTGACTGGTTTGACCAGTCAACATGCTGACTGGGCTTCTCTGTGACACTGACGTGCGGGCCCCGCCACGTAAATAGATTAACTAAACCGGTTTTATAAATAAAACTAATTAGTTAACCTAACCAGTCACTCACATGTGGGGCCCAGTAGCTAAGTAACCCCAGATTAGTTTGAAATAAACTCTGTTACGTAAGAGAGGCTGACTGGTGGGACCTATTGGTCAGTTTGACCAGTCAGCGGGTCTGTTGGCTTGCTGATGTCAGCATGGCGTCATGCTGACATCATATTCCTTTTCTATTAATTTTAAATAATTCCAGAGTATGTTTAAAACTTAGAAAATTCATATAAACTAATCTGTAACTCGGATGAAAATGTTTTCTATATGAAAGTTGCTCAGAAAAATCCAACGAATCTGAAAATGCGGTCCGTTCAGCTGTCACATGCCTCTAGCATGCTGAACATGGAACATTTTCCCCTCCGGTCATCTGTGTGACATGGGTCCGGAACCGGGAATACATTCCCGGTTGAATTCCCCCTTCACCTATATCGTGTAGCCATGCGTTAGGTCGCACACAGCACAACATATTGCCATGTTACGCTTTGTGATGCTATGTCTGCTTTATATTTACTGTTTCTTCCCCCTCTTCTCTCCGGTAGACCCCGAGACCGATGCCGCCCCTGTGATCGACTACGTCGACGACGACCCCTCCTTGCCAGAGCGACCAGGCAAGCCCCCCCTGTGATCATCCCGATATCGCCCATTCCTTTCTCTCATGCTTGCATTAGATTTTGCTACTGTTATTGTTTGCACCTATTCTGATGCATAGCCTGCTTTTGTACCTACTGTTGTACCTTACCTGCTTATCCTAA
>NC_057801.1:87344297-87346252 GCF_018294505.1 Triticum aestivum | reverse complement strand
GCCCCTTCGTTGCTCGACTCTGCAGTGTTACTATTGAGTGCCGAGGGTGAGACCTCTACAGCACTTCTGATGTTAACCTGTAGTGTAGCTATTCGGTCATGGTCATCGAGGGTGATTTCCTCCTTAACCACTTCCGATACGGCTCTGTCATGCAACCCCTGAAGTGTGAACCTCGAGGGTGGATCCTCTTACGTTCACCTTGATGATTACATCGAGTGGAATTCACCGGGGGTGATTCCTCGGGTTTTCCCCTTAATATTTGGACACACGGATACTTGGACCTTACCACTGTTACTTGGAAAGACGGGTCGACCCTGAGGGGTACCCGCGCGAGCTTAATTGCGAGTGATGTGGACTCGAGTTGACCTGGAGGGTGCCCGCGAGATAATTACGAGGCGTGGCCGGGCATTCCTAGCCCTTGCCGCAAGTCCTCGAGACGGGGCAACGGGTTCACATCTTTCATGAGTCTCTGCTTGTTACCGCACGTTCCTAATCCACTACGATTTGGATATTTGATCCGAGGGGCCTCTGGCCTGATAGCACTAACCATCATGTGGGCATAGTATGGGCGTTCTGCGTCGTATACATCATCTGAAGCTTAATAGACGTCAGCGACTGAGCGGTGCACGCCGGGTTGGACTGCGTAAGCGCCTGCCTTGTTGAAGGAGGTAGCTAGGTCTGCTCACCGGCCGCCCTCGCAACGTGCAGGAGTTCCCGGGGAGATGGCCCATGACCCCTGGGGGCATAGGTTTAGTCCGGCGTGCTGGCCTCTCTATTAATCCTAGGTCGGGTTGCGGCGTATTGTTTGGCCAAGGCTGAGCATGACCCTGGAAAGTGTGTCCGGCCGGAGTTAAGCGAGCGTGGTGGGTAAGTTGGTGCACCCCTGCAGGGAAGAAAACATCCATCGATAGCCTGTCCTACGGTAACGGACACTTGGAATTGTATCCCGATCGATACAACTAGAACTGGATGGTGATGAGGATTTGATTGTGATGATAACTCGATAGTATGGCTCTGGGATTTCTTTCTCGCAGGGAGTCGAGAAAGGATCTCCGGCCGAGGTTGATAACACCACTACTACTTTACTTTATGCTACTCTACTCCCTCCTGTTGCTGCAAGATGGTGGGTTCGAGAAGATGCTAGTCTTCGATAGGACTAGGCCTTCTCTCTATTCTGGCATTTCTGCAGCCCAGTCCACATATACAGCCTTGCTTTGATAATGTTGCATATGTAGTGTAGATCCTTGCTTGTGAGTACTTTGGATGAGTACTCACGGTTGCTTTGCTCCCCCTTTTCCCCCTTTCTTCTTCTTTCCGGCTGATGCAACCAGATGATGGAGCCCAGGAGCCAGATGTCACCGCTGATGCTTACTACTACGTGGAGGCCGCCGATGACCAGGAGTAGTTAGGAGGCTCCCAGGCAGGAGGCCTTGCCTTTTCGATCGATGTTGCTTTTGTGCTAGCCTTCTTATGGCAAACTTGTCTAACTTATGTCTGTACTCAGATATTGTTGCTTCCGCTGACTCTTGTGTTTTCGAGCTTATGTATTTGAGCCCTCGAGGCCCCTGGCTTGTAATATAAAGCTTGTATTATTTTAATTTGTGTCTAGAGTTGTGTTGTGATATCTTCCCGTGAGTCCTTGATCTTGATCGTACACATTTGCGTGTATGATTAGTGTACGATTGAATCGAGGGCGTCACAGTCTTCCTCAACCTCTCCCTCTCTCCTTGCTGGATCAAGGCATGGGAGACGTCACCGGGCTGTACGTGTGTTGAACGCGGAGGTGCCGTCCGTTCGGCACTAGGATCTCCGGTGATTTGGATCACGACGAGTACGACTCCTTCAACCCTGTTCTCTTGAACGCTTCCGCTTAGCGATCTACAAGGGTATGTAGATGCACTCTCCTTCCCCTCGTTGCTGGTTTCTCCATAGATAGATCTTGGTGACACGTAGGA
>NC_057801.1:87207418-87344057 GCF_018294505.1 Triticum aestivum | reverse complement strand
ATATCAGGATCACCCCAACACAAAGTGCTTGCCAAAGGATAAAATGAAAAAGGGAAAGGTGAAGATCACCTTGACTCTTGCATAAAGTAAAATACATAAAGTAAAAGATGGGCCCTTCGCAGAGGGAAGCAGAGGTTGCCATGCGCTTTTAGGGTTGGATACACAAAATCTTAATGCAAAAGAACGTCACTTTATATTGCCCCTTGTATATGGACCTTTATTATGCAGGCCGTCGCTTTTATTGCTTCCATAAAAAGATCGTACAAAGCTTATTTTCTCCGCACTAATAAGTCATGCATATTTAGAGAGCAATTTTTATTGCTTGCACCGATGACAACTTACTTGAAGGATCTTACTCAATCCATAGGTAGGTATGGTGGACTCTCATGGCAAAACTGGGTTTAAGGATATTTGGAAGCACAAGTAGTATCTCTACTTGGTGCTAGGAATTTTGGCTAGCATGAGGGGGAAAGGCAAGCTCAACATGTTTTAATGATCCATGACAATATACTTTAACTGAGATGTGAGAAAACATAACCCATTACGTTGTCTTCCTTGTCCAACATCAACTCTTTAGCATGTCATACATAATGATTTCTCACAATTTTAAAAGATGTTTAGGATAGTATATTTATATGTGAAATCTCTCTTCCTTCAATATTCTTTCATGAATTGTTTAAATGACCAATACAATGCTTGCTAACCTTCAATAAATTTACAACCTCTACTTCTTACATGTGAAGTCATTACTCCCCATGGGATAAGAGAATGAGACATATATAATTTCAGATTTATGACAATCAACTCATTCAACCATTTACTCATAGGATATAAGTGAAGCACACGAGTAAATGACAAACTACTCCAACAAGATATAAGTGAAGATCAATGAGTAGCAAAATAATTATGTAACTATGTGAAGACTCTCTCTCATTTAAGAATTTTAGATCTTGTTATTTTATTCAAACAGCAAGCAAAGCAAAATAAATGACAATGCAAGGATAGCACAACTCATGTGAAGAAGCAAAAACTTAGGCTCAACCTATACTAACCGATAGTTTTTGAAGAAGAAAGGTGGGATGCCTACCGGGGCATCCCCAAGCTTAGATGCTTGAGACTTCTTGAAATTTTATCTTGGGGTGCCTTGGGCATCCCCAAGCTTGCGCTTTTGTGTCTCCTTAATTCCTCTCCTATCATGGTTTCTCTTTTTATCAAAAGCTTCATCCACAACAAACTCAACAAGAACTCGTGAGATAGGTTAGTATAAACCAATGCAAAACCTTATCATTTTCTACTGTAACAAATCACTAAAATTATTATTCAAAATTGTATACTAAATGCCTCTGATATTTAACACTCCTATCCTCAAATAGAATCATTAAACAAGCAAACATATGCAAACAATTCAAACATAACAGCAATCTGCCAAAACAGTATAGTCTGTAAAGAATGAAAGAATCATCATACTTCCCTAAATCCAAAAATATTAGAGAAAATTCCCACTGTAATAAATTTATCATATCTCAATATGCAAAAAGTTTCACTATTATACCATTCTCTGACTTTTCTAGGGAATTTTAGCAACAGCGGTAAACTTTCTGTTTTCAAACAGCAACATGTATACTAGCAAAATAAGTATGGCAAAGGCTATCCTTGACATTTTTATTGAAAATAAAGATGCAAAACAATATTCTAAATAACAGAAAGCAAATACTAACAAAATAAAATGACGCTCCAAGCAAAATACATATCATGTGGTGAATAAAAATATAGCTCCAAGTAAAGTTACCGATGAACGAAGACGAAAGAGGGGATGCCTTCCGGGGCATCCCCAAGCTTAGGATTTTGGTTATCCTTGAATATTACCTTGGGGTGCCTTGGGCATCCCCAAGCTTAGGCTCTTAACACTCCTTATTCCATGGTCCATCAACTCTTTACCCAAAACTTGAAAACTTCAACCACACAAAATTCAACACAAAACTTGTAAGCTCTGTTAGTATAAGAAAATAAAATCACCACTTAGGTACTGTTATGAACTCGTTATACATTCATATTGGTGTAATATCTACTGTATTCTAACTTCTCTATGGTTCATACCCTCCGATGCTACTCATAGATTCATCAAAATAAGCAAACAACACATAGAAAACAGAATCTGTCAAAAAACAGAAAAGTCTGTAGTAATCTGTATCAAACGTATACTTATGGAACTCAAACAATTCTGAAATAAATTTGAGGACCTTAGGAATTTGTCTATTCATAATCTGCAAAAAGAATCAACCTAAAATCACTCTTCAGTCAAAAATGGCAGCTAAATTCGTGAGTGCAAAAGTTTCTGTTTTTTACAGCAAGATCACATAAACTTCACCCAAGTCTTCCCAAAGGTTCTACTTGGCACTTTATTGAAACAAAAGCT
The DNA here is from genome assembly GCF_018294505.1 of Triticum aestivum. Lineage (NCBI taxonomy): Eukaryota > Viridiplantae > Streptophyta > Magnoliopsida > Poales > Poaceae > Triticum > Triticum aestivum. The sequence goes on along the minus strand of NC_057801.1, from coordinate 87,341,641 downwards.
ATAAAACATGATTACTACAATAGCATAATCATGTGTACATGCAAAAACAGTAAGGGTAAATATTGGGCTGTCTCCCAACAAGCACTTTTCTTTAATGCCTTTTTAGCTAGGCATGCTGATGGCAATGTGCTCACATAAAAGATAAGAATTGAAACATAGTGGGAGCATCATGAAGCATATTACTAGAACATTTAAGCCTTACCCACTTCCTATGCATAGGGATTTTGTGAGCAAACAACTTATGAGAACAATAATCAACTAGCATGGGAAGGTAAACCAAGCATAGCTTCAAGATTTTAAGCACATAGGGAGGAAACTTGGTATTATTGCAATTCCTACAAGCATATATTCCTACCTCATAACAATTTTCAGTAGCATAATGAATTAATTCAACAATATAACCAGCACCTAAAGCATTCTTTTCATGATCTACAAGCATAGAAAATTTACTACTCTCCACATAAGAAAAATTCTTCTCATTCGGAATAGTGGGAGTATCATAAGAGACTTGAACACTAAAAATTGTTTCCACATTAAAAGAGTAATGTTCAGAAAAAGGGTAATCATAATCATAAAAAGATTTATAAATATAATCAACACTACTTTTTTTAGCATAAGTTTCACAATAATCATCATAAGTAGCAACTTCATTCTCATCATAATCGATTGAAACCTCTTCCAAGATAGTGGAATCATCACTAAATAAAGTTGACACTCTTACAAATCCACTTTCATAAATATTATAAGATTCAACATCCTCCAAAATAGTGGGATCACTACTTCCTAAACTTAACACTCTTCCAAACCCACTTTCATCAATATAATCATCATAGGTACAAGGTATGCTATTATCATAACAACTTTGCATATCAAAACTTGGTAGGCTAAAAATATCATGTTCATTAAACGTAGCATCCCCAAGCTTGGGACAAACATTAATTTCAGCAAATATATTCTCAAATATTTCATACTCATCAAACATAGCTTCCCCAAGCTTCGGCCTTTTCATATCATAAGCATAATCATTCTCGTCATTAGTAGTATGGATAGCACCAATAGTATAGCAATTATCATCATCACAATGAGTAGTAGGAGCAACATCATTTGGGAGGGATACCTTTTTACCTTTGCTGCTCCTTCTCTTCCTTTTATTCTTCACATTATGTGTGGGTTCAACCATCTTCTTTGAGCTCCTTATTGATGAGATTGGTTCAACAGAAAGTTCCTCCTCGTCACCTGATTTATCATAAGAAATAATAGGAGGATATTGGGAAGTCTCTTCCCTTTCATTAGTATTCTCATCATCTTCTATTTGCTTTGTTTTCTTTATGTAATTGGCAATTTAAGGATTTTCAATGCAATTCACCGCACAATACATATAAATCTTCTCTAGATCAAAATCAAGAAATCTATCAAGATTAACTTTTGGAATGCCCTCAGTTATACATTTCATTTCTTCATACCCCAAAAGAAGACTAAGCTCTTTATGATGCCCAAGGGTAATTAAGTTATCACAATTGTTCGATACGATTTGGTCATGAAACAATTTGCATTGGAGATTTAAATGACCACGTTCATTGCAAAGTTCACAAGGAGCGCGAAAAATATTGAATTTTTCAGCACAAACATCAAGACTTTCTTGCAACCTTTTAGTTTCAAAATACTTATGCCTCTTACAATATATATCTTCTATATTTGGTGTGTTCATGCAAACATGCACTCCACAAAAGTTGACATGCTTATGAGAGATATTTTCATCATGACTAGAGCAATCATCATTAGTACTATGGATATTCAAAGAGTTCATACTAACAACATTGCAATCATGCTCATCATTCGAAGATTTAGTATCAAACATTCTATAGATTTCTTCTTCTAGCACTTGAGCACAATTTTCCTTTTTATCAAACTCATGAAAGATATTAAAAAGACGAAACGTATGCAACAAACTTAACTCCATTTTTTGTAGTTTTCTTTTATAAACTAGACTAGTGATAAAACAAAAAACTAAAAGATTTGATTGCAAGAACTAAAGATATACCTTCAAGCACTCACCTCCCCGGCAACGGCGCCAGAAAAGAGCTTGATGTCTACTACACAACCTTCTTCTTGTAGACGTTGTTGGGCATGCAAGTGCACAGGTTTGTAGGAAAGTAGCAAATTTCCCTCATGTGGATGACCAAAGGTTTATCAATCCGTGGGAGGCATAGGATGAAGATGGTCTCTCTCAAACAACCCTGCAACCAAATAACAAAGAGTCTCTTGTGTCCCCAACACATCCAATACAATGGTAAATTTTATAGGTGCACTAGTTCGGCGAAGAGATGGTGATACAAGTGCGATATGGATGGTAGATAAAGGTTTTTGTAATCTGAAAATATAAAAACAGCAAGGTAACTAACGATAAAAGTGAGCACAAACGGTATAGCAATGATAGGAAACAAGGCATAGGGTTCATACTTTCACTAGTGCAAGTTCTCTCAACAATAATAACATAGATAGATCATATAAAAATCCCTCAACATGCAACAAAGAGTCACTCCAAAGCCACTAATAGAGGAGAACAAACAAAGAGATTATGGTAGGGTACGAAACCACCTCAAAGTTATTCTTTCGGATCAATCTATTCAAGAGTTTGTACTAGAGTAACACCTTAAGACACAAATCAACCAAAACCCTAATATCACCTAGATACTCCATTGTCACCTCAAGTATCCGTGGGCATGATTATACGATATGCATCACACAATCTCAGATTCATCTATTCAACCAACACAAAGTACTTCAAAGAGTGCCCCAAAGTTTCTACCGGAGAGTCAAGACGAAAATGTGTGCCAACCCCTATGCATAGGTTCATGGGCGCAACCCGCAAGTTGGTCACCAAAACATACATCAAGTGGCACATGATATCCCATTGTCACCACAGATAAGCACGGCAAGACATACATCACGTGTTCTCAAATCATTAAAGACTCAATCCGATAAGATAACTTCAAGAGGAAAACTCAATTCATCACAAGAGAGTAGAGGGGGAAGAACATCATAAGATCCAACTATAATAGCAAAGCTTGCGATACATCAAGATCGTGCCATAGAGAGAACACGAGAGAGAGAGAGAGAGAGAGAGAGAGAGAGAGAGATCAAACACATAACTACTGGTACATACCCTCGGCCCCGAGGGTGAACTACTCCCTCCTCGTCATGGAGAGTGCCGGGATGATGAAGAGGGCCACCGGTGATGGGTTCCCCCCTTCGGCCGGGTGCCGAAACAGGCTCCCGAGAGGCTTTTGGTGGCTATAGAGGCTTGCGGCGGCCGAACTCCTGATCTATCTTCATTTTCGATGTTTTTAGGGTACGTAGGCTTATATAGGCGAAAGAAGTGGGTCGGGGGAGCCTCGAGTGGCCCACAAGAGGGTAGGGCGCGCCCAGCAGGGTGGGTGAGCCCCCCTATCTCGTGGCCTCCTCGAGGATCTTCTGACGTGAACTCCAAGTCTCCCGAATCATATTCTTCCTAAAAATCACGCTCCCGAAGGTTTCATTCCGTTTGGACTCCGTTTGATATTCCTTTTCTTCGAAATACTAAAACAGGCAATAAAACAACAATATGGGCTGGGCCTCCGGTTAATAGGTTAGTCCCAAAAGTAATATAAAAGTGTATAATAAAGCCCGTAATCATTCAAAACAGATAATAAAATAGCATGAATGCTTCATAAATTATAGATACGTTGGAGACGTATCACAGGGTTAGGCGAGACGGGGGCCTGGGGCTAGCAATTACACCGCAGCGTTGCACTGGGCCCTCATACATTCCGTAAGGTGTGGTGGCTGATGTCTGCTACTTCTTGAGCTTGCGTTGGTTTTCCTTGAAGAGGAAAGGGTGATGCAGCAATAGTAGCGTAAGCATTTCCCTCAGTTTTTGAGAACCAAGGTATCAATCCAGTAGGAGGCTCCTCAAAAGTCCCATGCACCTACACAAACGAACAAAGAACTCGCAACCAACACAATAAAGGGGTTGTCAATCCCTTCATGGCCACTTGCGAAAGTGAGATCTGATAGAGATAGTATGATAAGATAAATATATTTTTGGTATTTTATAATATAGATGCAAAAAGTAAAGATGCACATAAAAGTAGACTGAAAGAAAATATGATAAAAGATAGACGCGGCGGCCATAGGTTTCACTAGAGGCTTCTCTCAAGATAGCATAAGTATTACGGTGGGTGAACAAATTACTGTCGAGCAATTGATAGAAAAGTGAATAATTATGAGATTATCTAGGCATGATCATGTATATAGGCATCACGTCCGTGACAAGTAGACCGACTCCTGCCTGCATCTACTACTATTACTCCACACATCGACCGACTCCTGCCTGCATCTAAAGTATTAAGTTCATAAAGAACAGAGTAACACATTAAGCAAGAAGACATGATGTAGATGGATAAACTCAATCCATATGATATAAACCCAATCTTTTTATTCTCGATGGCAACAATACAATACGTGCCTTGCAACACTTTCTGTCACTGGGTAAGGACACCGCAAGATTGAACCGAAAGCTAAGCACTTCTCCCATGGCAAGAAAGATCAATCTAGCAGGCCAAACCAAACTGATAATTTGAAGAGACTTGCAAAGATAACTCAATTATACATAGAAGAGTTTAGAGGAGATTCAAATATTTCTCATAGACAAACTTGATCATAAACTCACAATTCATCGGATCTCGACAAACACACCACAAAAAGAGTTTACATCGAATAGATCTCCACAAGAGAGGGGGAGAACTTGTATTGAGATCCAAAAAGAGATAAGAAGCCATCTAGCTAATAACTATGGACCCAAAGGTCTGTGGTAAACTACTCACAACTCATCAGAGGGGCTATGGTGTTGATGTATAAGCCCTCCAAGGTCGATTCCCCCTCCGACAGAGCACCGGCGAAGGCTCCAAGATGGGATCTCGCGGATACAGAAGCTTACAACAGTGGAAATTGTGTTTTGGTGGCTCCCTGGATGTTTTCGGGGTACGTAGGCTTATACAGGAGGAAGAAGTACGTCGGTGGCCACCTGTGGGGCCCAGGAGATAGGGGCGCGCCCAGGGGGGTGGGCGCGCCCTCCTGTCTCTTGGCCGCCTCGAAAGCTTCTTGACTTGCACTCCAAGTTCTCCGGATCACGTTCGTTCCAAAAATCATGCTCTCGAAGGTTTCATTCCATTTGGACTCCGTTTGATATTCCTTTTCTTCGAAATACTGAAAATAGGCAAAAAAAACAACAATACGGGTTGGGCCTCCGGTTAGTAGGTTAGTCCCAAAAATGATATAAATGTGTAAAATAAAGCCCATAAACATCCAAAAGTGGTAATATAATAGCATGGAACAATAAAAAATTATAGATATGTTGGATACGTATCAATGTCTACTACGCAACCTTCTTCTTGTAGACGTTGTTGGGCCTCCAAGTGCAGAGGTTTGTAGGACAGTCGCAAATTTATCTCAAGTGGATGACCTAAGGTTTATCAATCCGTGGGAGGCGTAGGATGAAGATGGTCTCTCTCAAACAACCCTGCAACCAAATAACAAAGAGTCTCTTGTGTCCCCAACACCCAATACAATGGTAAATTGTATAGCTGCACTAGTTCAGCGAAGAGATGGTGATACAAGTGGAATACAGATGGTAGATGTAGGTTTACATAATCTGAAAATATAAAAACAGCAAGGTAGCAAGTGGTAAAAGCAAGCTTCCGTAAGACTCAAAACAAAAGTTTAATATTGACATAAAAACGATAATACTTCAAGCATACTAATAAAGCAATCATGTCTTCTCAAAATAACATGGCCAAAGCAAGCTATCCCTACAAAATCATATAGTCTGGCTATGCTCTGTCTTCATCACAAAAAATATTCAAATCTTGCACAACCCCGATGACAAGCCAAGCAATTGTTTCCTACTTTTGATGTTCTCAAACTTTTTCAACTTTCACGCAATACATGACTGTGATCCATGGATATAGCACTATGGGTGGAATAGAATATGGTGGTTGTGGAGAAGACAAAAAGAAGGAGATAGTCTCACATCAATTAGGCATATCAACGGGATATGGAGATGCCAATCAATAGATATCAATATGAGTGAGTAGGGATTGTCATGCAACGGATGCACTAGAGCTATAAATATATGAAAGCTCAACAAAAAGAACTAAGTGGGTGTGCATCCAACTCGCTTGCTCACGAAGACCTAGGGCATTTTGAGGAAGCCCATCATTGGAATATACAAGCCAAGTTCTATAATGAAAAATTCCCACTAGTATATGAAAGTGACAACATAGGAGACTCTCTATCTTGAAGATCATGGTGCTACTTTGAAGCACAAGTGTGGAAAAAGCGATAGTAGCATTGTCCCTTCTCTCTTTTTCTCTCATTTTATTATTTTCTTCTTTTTTTCCTTTTTTTCTTTACTTTGGCCTCTTTTTTCTTTTTGGCCTTTCTATTTTTTTCTTTTTCTTCTCTTTTTTTCTTTTTGTAAAGTCTGAAGTCTCATCCCGACTTGTGGGGGAATCATAGTCTTCATCATCCTTTCCTCACCGAGACAATGCTCTAATAATGAAGATCATCACACTTTTATGGATTTACAACTCGAGAATTACAACTCAAAGCTAGAACAAAATATGACTCTATATGAATGCCTCCGGCGGTGTACCGGGATATGCAATGAATCAAGAGCGACATGTATGAAAATTATGAAGGTAGCCTTGACACAAATACGATGTCAACTACATGATCATTCAAAGAGCAATATGACAATGATGAAACGTGTCATAATAAACAAAACGGTGGAAAGTTGCATGGCAATATATCTCAGAATGGTTATGAAAATGCCATAATAGGTAGGTATGGTGGCTGCTTTGAGGAAGGTAAATAATGGGTTCAATACCGGCGAAAGTTGCGCGGTAATAAGAGAGGCTAGCAAAGTGGAAGGATGAGTGTGCATATATCCATGGACTCACATTAGTCATAAAGAACTCATATACTTATTGCAAAAGTCTACTTAGCCCTCGAAGCAAAGTACTACTACGCATGCCCCAAGAGGGATAGATTGGTAGGAAAATACCATCGCTCGTCCCCGACTGCCACTCATAAGGAAGACAATCAAAAGAGCACCTCATGCAACAAATTTGTCACACAACTTTTACCATACGTGCATGCTACGGGACTTGCTAAGTTCAACAAAAGTATTTCTCAATTTCATAATTATTCACTAGCATGACCCTAACATTACTACCTTTATATCTCAAAACAATTATCAAGCAACAAATTGATCATAGCATCCAATTCACTTCCTATGATAGTTTTTATTATACCCAACTTGGATGCTCATCATTCTAGGACCAAATTTGTAACCATAGCAAATACCATGCTGTTCTAAAAGACTCTCAAAATAATATAAGTGAAGCATGAGAGACTAGCAATTTCTTCAAAATTAATCCACCGCCATGCTCTAAAAGATATAAGTGAAGCACTAGAGCAAAAACTATCAAGCTCAAAAGATATAAGTGAAGCACAAAGCATATTCTAGCAAATTCTAATCAAGTGGGCTTCTCCCAAAAGGTGTGTACAGCAAGTATGATTGTGGTAAACTAAAAAGCAAAGACTAATATAATACATGACGCTCCAAGCAAAACACATATCACGTGGCAAATAAAAATATAGCTCCAAGTAAAGTTACCAATGAACGAAGACGAAAGAGGGGATGCCTTCCCGGGGCATCCCCAAGCTTAGGCTTTTGGCTATCCTTGAATATCTTGGGGTGCCAAGGGCATCCCCAAGCTTAGGCTCTTGCCACTCCTTATTCCATACACCATAAAAGCTTTACCCAAAACTTGAAAACTTCACAACACAAAACTCAACAGGAAATCTTATAAGCTCCGTTAGTGAAAGAAAACAAAACCACCACATAAGGTACTGTAATGAACTCATTCTTTATTTATTTTGGTGTTAAACCTACTGTATTCCAAATTCTCTATGGTTCATACCCTTACATACTAGCCATAGACGCATCAAAATAAGAAAACAACACACGAAAAACAGAATCTGTCAAAAACAGAACAGTCTGTAGCAATCTGTAACTAACGCAAACTTCTGGAACCAAAATAGGACAAACTGGAAAATTTGTTTATTGATTAGCATCAAAAAGAGTCAATGCAAAAGCACGTTTCTGTGATTTATTGAATTTTTTCTCGTGAGCGCAAAGTTTCTGTTTTCCAGCAGAATCAAATCAACTATCATCATAGGTTATCCTATAGGTTCTACTTGGCACAAACACTAATTAAAAGATAAAAACACATCTAAACAGAAAGTAGATGCAAAATTTATTACAAAACAGGAACGAAAACAAAAAACACAAAGAAAATTGGGTTGCCTCCCAACTAGCGCTATCATTTAACGCCCCTAGCTAGGCATAAAAGCGAAGATAGATCTAAGTAGTGCCATCTTTGGCACTTGATTCATACGTAGCTCGCATGATAGATTCATAAGGTTATTTGACTTTCTTTCTTGTAAAGTGCTCCATGCCTTTCTTTAATGGAAATTGGAATCTAATATTCCCTTCCTTCATATCAATAATCGCACCAATCGTTCTAAGGAAAGGTCTACTAAGAATAATAGGGCAAGAAAGATTGCAATCTATATCAAGAACGATAAAATCTACCGGCACCAAATTTCTAGTTGAAACAATGAGAACATCATTAATCCTTCCCATTGGCTTTTTAATGGTGGAATCCGCAAGGTGCAAATTCAAAGAGCAATCATCAAGATCATGGAAACCTAGAATATCACATAAAATTTTCGGAATCGTGGAAACACTAGCACCCAAATCACACAAAGAAAAACACCCATGATCTTTAATTCTAATCTTTATAGTAGGTTCCCACTCATCATTAAGTTTTCTAGGTATAGAAACTTCCAAATTAAGTTTTTCATCATAAGATTGCATCATGGCATCAACGATATGTTTGGAAAAAGCTTTATTTTGACTATATGCATGGGGAGAATTAACAACGGATTGCAACAAGGAAATACAACCTTCTAAAGAACAATTATAATAATCAAATTCCTTGAACTCCGAAATAGTGGGTTCAATACTATTTAAAGTCATGACCTCTCCAATCCCACTTTTACCAAATTTAGCATCAAGATCTAAAAGCTCCGAATTCTTGGGACTCCTTCTAAATAAAGTTGACTCATCTCCAGTCCCATTATTATCAAGATTCATATTGCAAAACAAATATTTAATAGGGGACACATCAATAACTTTAAGATCTTCATCATTATTTTCATGGAAACTAGAGGAACATGCCTTTACAAAGCAATCTTTCTTAGCACACAATCTAGTGGTTCTTTCCTTGCACTCATCAATGGAAATTCTCATTGCTTTGAGAGACTCATTGATATCATGCTTAGGAGGAGAATATCTAAGTTTAAGGGAATCCACATCAAGCGAAAGTCTATCAACGTTCCTAGCCAAATCATCAACTTTGAGTAATTTTTCTTCAAGCAAAGCATTAATTTTTTTTGAGAAATCATAAATTCTTTCACACTATTCTCAAAATCAGAGGGCATCTTATTAAAATTACCATAAGAATTATTGTAGGAATTTCCATAATTATTAGAGGAATTACTAGGGAGCGGTCTGGAATAAAAGTTTCCTCTATAAGCATTGTTACCAAAACTATTCCTACCAAAAAAATTCGCATCCGTAGATTCATTATTATTCTCAATCAAAGTATACAAAGGCATATCATTGGGATCAAGAGGAGTATTTTTTTTAGCAAACAACTACATAAGTTCATCCATCTTTTCACTCAAAATATTGATTTCTTCTATAGCATGCACCTTTTTACTAGAAGATCTTTCGGTGTGCCATTGAGAATAATTAGCCATAATATTATCAAGAAGTTTTGTAGCATCTCCTAATGTGATTTCCATAAACGTGCCTCCTGTGGCCGAATCTAAGAGATTTCTAGAAGCAAAGTTCAAACCGGCATAAATTTTTGTATGATTATCCATAAATTCGAACCATGAGTAGGGCAATTGCGAATCATCAATTTCATTCTTTCCCAAGATTGGGAAACATGCTCATGATCAAGTTGTTTAAAATTCATGATATCATTCCTAAGAGTGATAATCTTAGCGGGAGGAAAATACTTAGAGATAAAAGCATATTTGCACTTGTTCCAAGAATCAATACTATTTTTAGGCAATGACGAAAACCAAACTTAGCATGATCTCTAAGCGAAAACGGAAATAACTTTAGTTTAACAATATGATTATCTGTATCTTTCTTCTTTTGCATATCACACAAATCAACAAAGTTGTTTAGATGAGTAGCGGGATCTTCACTAGGAAGGCCGGCGAATTGATCTTTCATAACAAGATTCAGCAAAGCAGTATTGATTTCACAAGACTCAACATCATTAAGAGGAGCAATCGGAGTACTAAGGAAATCATTATTTGGTATTGGAGAAATCACACAATTTGGTATTATCTTGCGCCATGGCAACAAGTAATCCAACACACAAGCAAACAGAAAAAGGCAAGTGAAAGAGAGGAGGAGATTGGGAAAGAGAGGGCGAATAAAACGGCAAGGGTGAAGTGGGGGAGAGGAAAACGAGAGGAAAATGGCAAATAATGTAAATGCGAGGGAGATGGGTTTGTGATGGGTACTTGGTATGTCTTGACTTGAGCGAAGACCTCCCCGGCAATGGTGCCAGAAATCCTTCTTGCTACGTCTTGAGCTTGCGTTGGATTTCCTTGAAGAGGAAAGGGTGATGCAGCAATAGTAGTGTAAGCATTTCCCTCCGTTTTTGAGAACCAAGGTATCAATCTAGTAGGAGGCTCCTCAAAAGTCCCACGCACCTACACAAATGAACAATGAACTCGCAACCAACGCAATAAAGTTGTTGTCAATCCCTTCATGGCCACTTGCGGAAGTGAGATCTGATAGAGATAGTATGATAAGATAAATATATTTTTGGTATTTTATAATATAGATGCAAAAAGTAAAGATGCACATAAAAGTAGATTGAAAGCAAATATGATAAAAGATAGACCTGGGGGCCATAGGTTTCACTAGAGGCTTCTCTCAAGATAGCATAAGTATTACGGTGGGTGAACAAATTACTGTCGAGCAATTGATAGAAAAGTGAATAATTATGAGATTATCTAGGCATGATCATGTATATAGGCATCACGTCCGTGACAAGTAGACCGACTCCTGCCTGCATCTACTACTATTACTCCACACATCGACCGACTCCTGCCTGCATCTAGAGTATTAAGTTCATAAAGAACAGAGTAAGACATTAAGAAAGATGACATGATGTAGAGGGATAAACTCAAGCAATATGATATAAACCCCATCTTTTTATTCTCGATGGCAACAATACAATACGTGCCTTGCAACCCTTTGTGTCACTGGGTAAGGACACCGCAAGATTGAACCCAAAGCTAAGCACTTCTCCCATGGCAAGAAAGATCAATCTAGTAGGCCAAACCAAACTGATAATTCGAAGAGACTTGCAAAGATAACTCAATCATACATAAAAGAATTCAGAGGAGATTCAAATATTTCTCATAGATAAACTTGATCATAAACCCACAATTCATCGAATCTCGACAAACACACCGCAAAAAGAGTTTACATCGAATAGATCTCCACAAGAGAGGGGGATAACATTGTATTGAGATCCAAAAGGAGAGAAGAAGCCATCTAGCTAATAACTATGGACCCGAAGGTCTGTGGTAAACTACTCACAAGTCATCGGAGGGGCTATGGTGTTGATGTAGAAGCCCTCCGTGGTCGATTCCCCCTCCGGCAAAGCGCTGACGAAGGCTCCAAGATGGGATATCGCGGATACAGAAGGTTACAGCGGTGGAAATTGTGTTTCGGTGACTCCCTGGATGTTTTCAGGGTATGTAGGCTTATATAGGAGGAAGAAGTACGTTAGTAGACGCCTGTGGGGCCCATGAGATAGGGGGGTGCGCCCAGGGGGGTGGGCGTGCCCTCCTGTCTCCTGGCCGCCTCGCAAGCTTCTTGACTTGCACTCCAAGTTCTCCGGATTATGTTCGTTCCAAAAATCACGCTCCCGAAGGTTTCATTCCGTTTGGACTCCGTTTGATATTCCTTTTCTTTGAAATACTGAAATAGGCAAAAAAAGAGCAATATGGGTTGGGCCTCCGGTTAGTAGGTTAGTCCCAAAAATGATATAAATGTGTAAAATAAAGCCCATAAACATCCAAAAGGGGTAATATAATAGGATGGAACAATAAAAAATTATAGATACATTGGAGACGTATCAATGTCTACTACGCAACCTTCTTCTTGTAAATGTTGTTGGGCCTCCAAGTGCAGAGGTTTCTAGGACAGTGGCAAATTTCTCTCAAGTGGATGACCTAAGGTTTATCAATCCGTGGGAGGCGTAGGATGAAGATGGTCTCTCTCAAACAACCCTGCAACCAAATAACAAAGAGTCTCTTGTGTCCCCAACACCCAATACAATGGTAAATTGTATAGGTGCACTAGTTCAGCAATGAGATGGTGATACAAGTGGAATACAGATGGTAGATGTAGGTTTTCGTAATCTGAAAATATAAAAACAGCAAGGTAGCAAGTGGTAAAAGTGAGCGAAAACGGTATTGCAATGCTTCGAAACAAGGCCTAGGGTTCATACTTTCACTAGTGCAAGTTCTCTCAACAATGATAATATAATTAGATCATATAACAATCCCTCAACGTGCAACAAAGAGTCACTCCAATGTCACTAATAGCAAAGAACAAACAAAGAGATTATTGTAGGGTACGAAACCACCTCCATTGGGCTATTCCTCTAAGTGTCACAAACAGCCCTAGAGTTCGTAGTAAAATAACACCTTAAGACACATATCAACAAAAACCCTAATGTCACCAAGATACTCCAATGTCACCACAAGTATCCACGGGTATGATTATACGATATGCATCACACAATCTTAGATTCATCTATTCAAACCAACACAAAGAACTTCATAGAGTGCCCCAAAGTTTTTACCGAAGAGTCAAGACAAAAACGTGTGCCAACCCCTATGCATAAGTTCACAAGGTCACTGAACCCGCAAGTTGATCACCAAAACATACATCAAGTAGATCACATGAATATCCCAATGTCACCACAGGTAAGCACAGGCAAGACATACATCAAGTGTTCTCAAATCTTTAAAGACTCAATACGATAAGATAACTTCAATGGGAAAACTCAATTCATTACAAGAAGGTGGAGGGGGAGAAACATCATAAGATCCAACTATAGTAGCAAAGCTCGCGGTACATCAAGATCGTGCCATATCAAGAACACGAGAGAGAGAGAGAGAGAGATCAAGCACATAGCTACTGGTACATACCCTCAACCCCGAGGGTGAACTAATCCCACCTTGTCATGGAGAGCGCCGGGATGATGAACATGGCCATCGGTAATGATTCCCCCACTGGCAGGGTGCCGGAACAGGGTCCTGATTGATTTTTCTTGGCTATAGAGGCTTGCGGCGGCGGAACTCCCCATCTTTGTTCCGTTCTAGGGTTTTCTGGATTTATAGGAGGCGTTGGCATCGGTTTCACGTTAGGGGGCCCCACAGGGAGTCCACGAGGCAGGGGGAGTGCCCTAGGGGGGGCGCCCTCCACCCTCGTGGTGGTCTCGGGACTCCCCTCCGGTAGCTTTTCATTCCAGTATTTATTATATTTGCCAAAAATATTCTCCGTTGATTTTCAGCGCATTCCGAGAACTTTTATTTCTACACAAAAAACAACACCACGGTAGTTCTGCTGAAAACAGCGTCAGTCCGGGTTAGTTCTAATCAAATCATATCAAAATCATGTAAAAATATTATAAACATGGTATGAGTACATAAAATTGATAGATATGTTGGACACGTGTCAAGCATCCCCAAGCTTAATTCTTGCTCGTTTTCGTGTAGGTAAATGATAAAAACTGAATTTTTGATGTGGAATACTATCTAACATATTTGTCAATGTAATCTTCTCTATTGTGGCATGAATTTTCAGATTCGTAAGACTCAAAACAAAAGTTTAATATTGACATAAAAACAATAATACTTCAAGCATACTAATAAAGCAATCATATCTTCTCAAAATAACATGGCCAAAGCAAGCTATGCCTACAAAATCATATAGTCTGGCTATGCTCCGTCTTCATCACAAAAAATATTCAAATCCTGCACAACCCTGATGACAAGCCAAGCAATTGTTTCCTACTTTTGATGTTCTCAAACTTTTTCAACTTTCACGCAATACATGAGTGTGATCCATGGATATAACACTATGGGTGGAATAGAATATGGTGGTTGTGGAGAAGACAAAAATAAGGAGATAGTCTCACATCAATTAGGCATATCAACAGGCTACGGAGATGCCCATCAATAGATATCAATATGAGTGAGTAGGGATTGCCATGCAGCGGATGCACTGGAGCTATAAGTTTATGAAAGCTCAAAAAGAAACTAAGTGGGTGTGCATCCAACTCGCTTGCTCACAAAGATCTAGGGCAATTTTAGCAAGCCCATCATTGGAATATACAAGCCAAGTTCTATAATGAAAAATTCCCACTAGTATATAAAAGTGACAACATAGGAGACTCTCTATCATGAAGATCATGGTGCTACTTTGAAGCACAAGTGTGGTAAAAGGATAGTAGCATTCCCCCTTCTATCTTTTTCTCTCATTTTTTCTTTTTTTCCTCTCTTTTTTTGCCTCTTTTTATTTTTATTTTTTATTTTTCATTTGGAGTATCATCCCGACTTGTGGGGGATTCATAGTCTCCAGCATCCTTTCCTCACTGGGACAATGCTCTAATAATGAAGATCATCACACTTTTATTTACTTGCAACTAAAAAAATTACAACTCAATGCTTAGAACAAAATATGACTATGTGAATGCCTCCGGTGGTGTACCGGGATGTGCAATGAATCAAGAGTGACATGTATGAAAGAATTATGAACAATGGATTTGCCACAAATACGATGTCAACTACATGATCATGCAAAGCAATATGACAATGATGAAGCGTGTCATAATAAACGGAACAATGGAAAGTTGCATGGCAATATATCTCGGAATGGCTATGGAAATGCCATAATAGGTAGGTATGGTGGCTGTTTTGAGGAAGGTATATGGTGGGTGTATGGTACCGGTGAAAGTTGCACGTCACTAGAGAGGCTAGCAATGGTGGAAGGGTGAGAGTGTGTATAATCCATGGACTCAACATTAGTCATAAACAACTCACATGCTTATTGCAAAAATCTCTTAGTTATCGAAACGAAGTACTACACCCATGCTCCTAGGGGGATAGATTGGTATGAAAATACCATCGCTCGTCCCCGACCGTCACCCATAAGGAAGACAATCAAAAAATAAATCATGCTCCGACTTCATCACATAACGGTTCACCATACGTGCAGGCTACGGGGATCACAAACTTTAACACAAGTATCTCTCAAATTCACAACTACTCACTAGCATGACTCTAATATCACCATCTTCACATCTCAAAACAATCATAAAGAATCAAACTTCTCATAGTATTCAATGCACTTTATATGAAAGTTTTTATTATATCCCTCTTGGATGCCTATCATATTGGGAATAAATTTATAACCAAAGCAAATTACCATGATGTTCTAAAAGACTCTCAAAATAATATAAGTGAAGCATGAGAGTTCATAAATTTCGTCAAAATAAAACCACTGCCATGCTCTAAAAAGTTGAAGTACTAGAGCAAATGAAAAACTACTCCAAAAGATATAAATGAAGATCAATGAGTAGTCGAATAATTATGTAACCATGTGAAGACTCTCTAACGGATATTGTTCAAACAACAAGCAAAACAAAAGAAAACAAAATGACGCTCCTGTTGGGGAACGCGGTAATTTCAAAAAAAAAATCCTACGATCACGCAAGATCTATCACTACGTGATGCATAGCAACAAGAGGGGAGAGTGTTGTCTACGTACCCTCGTACACCGAAAGTGGAAGCGTCATGACAACGCGGTTGATGTAGTCGTACGTCTTCACGATCCGACCGATCCTAGCACCACAGGTACGGCACCTCCGTGATCTGCACACATTCAGCTTGGTGATGTCCCGCGAACTCTAGATCCAGCTGAGGTCGAGGGAGAGTTTCGTCGGCACGACGGCGTGGTGACGATGACGATGAAGTTACCGGCGCAGGGCTTCACCTAAGCACTACGACGATATGACCGAGGTTTGTAACTGTGGAGGGGGGCACCGCACACGGCTTAAACAATCAACTTATGTGTCTATGGGGTGCCCCCTCCCCCGTAGATAAAGGAGTGGAGGAGGGGGAGGGCCGGCCCTCTCATGGTGCGCCCAAGGGGGGAGTCCTACTTCCGGTGGGAGTAGGATTCCCCCTTCCCTAGTTGGAGTAGGAGAGGAAGGAAGGGGGAGAGAGAGGGAAGGAAAGGGGGGCCCACCCAATTCCGATTGGGCTTGGAGGGGGGCTCCACCTCGCCGCCTCCTCCTCTCTCCCACTAAGGCCCAATAAGGCCCATACACTCCCCGGGGGGTTCCGGTAACCCACCGGCACTCCAGTTTTATCCGGAACTTCTCCGGAACACTTCCGGTGTCCGAATATAGTCGTCCAATATATCAATCATTATGTCTCGACCATTTCGAGACTCCTCGTCATGTCTGTGATGAAATCCGGGACTCTGAACAATCTTCAGTACATCAAAACACATAAACTCATAATACTAATCGTCATTGAACGTTAAGCTTGCGGACCCTACGGGTTCAAGAACTATGTAGACATGACCGAGACACGTCTCCGGGGAATAACCAATAGCAGAACCGGATGCTCATATTGGTTCCTACATATTCTATGAAGATCTTTATCGGTCAAACCGCATAACAACATACGTTGTTCCCTTTGTCATCGGTATGTTACTTGCCCGAGATTTGATCGTCGGTATCTCAATACATAGTTCAATCTCGTTACCGGAAAGTCTCTTTACTCGTTTCGTAATACTTCATCCCGCAACTAACTCATTAGTCACAATACTTGCAAGGCTTATAGTGATGAGTATTACCGAGAGGGCCCAGAGATACCTCTCCAAAACACGGATTGACAAATCCTAATTTCGATCTATGCCAACCCAACAAATACCTTCAGAGACACCTGTAGAACACCTTTATAATCACCCATTTACGTTGTGACGTTTGGTAGCACACAAAGTGTACCTCCGGTATTTGGGGAGTTGCATAATCTCAAAGTCTAAGGAACTTGTATAAGTCATGAAGAAAGCAGTAGCAATGAAACTGAGACGATTATAATGCTAAGCTAACGGATGGGTCATGTCCATCACATCATTCTCATAATGATGTGACCCCGTTCATCAAATGACAACACATATCTATTGATACGTCTCCAACGTATCTATAATTTTTTATTGTTCCATGCTATTATATTACCCCTTTTGGATGTTTATGGGCTTTATTTTACACATTTATATCATTTTTGGGACTAACCTACTAACCGGAGCCCAGCCCGTATTGTTTTTTTTGCCTATTTTAGTATTTCGAAGAAAAGGAATATCAAATGGAGTCCAAACGGAATGAAACCTTCGGGAGCGTGATTTTTGGAACGAACATGATCCAGAGGACTTGGAGTGCAAGTCAAGAAGCAGCCGAAGCTTCCACAAGATAGGAGGGCACCCCCCAAATAGGGCGCGCCCCCTGTCTCGTCGGCCCCTCGGGCGTCCACCGACGTACTTCTTCCTCCTATATAAGCCTACGTACCCCGAAAATATCCAGGGAGCACCCGAAACAAAATTTCCACCGCCGTAACCTTCTGTATCCGCGAGATCTCATCTTGGAGCCTTCGCCGGCACTCTGCCGGAGGGGGAATCGACCATGGAGGGCTTCTACATCAACATCCTTGCCCTTCCAATGAGTTTTGAGTAGTTTACCACAGACCTACGGGTCCATAGTTATTAGCTAGATGGCTTCTTCTCTCTTTTTGGATCTCAATACAATGTTCTCCCCCTCTCTTGTGGAGATCTATTCGATGTAATCTGTTTTTGCGGTGTGTTTGTCGAGATCCGATGAATTGTGGGTTTACGATCAAGTTTATCTATGAATAATATTTGAATCTTCTCTGAATTCTTTTATGTATGATTGAGTTATCTTTGCAAGTCTCTTTGAATTATCAGTTTGGTTTGGCCTACTAGATTTATCTTTCTTTCCATGGGAGAAGTGCTTAGCCTTGGGTTCAATCTTGCGGTGTCCTTACCCAATGACGGAAAGGGTTGCAAGGCACGTATTGTATTGTTTCCATCGAGGATAACAAAATGGGGGTTTATATCATATTGCTTGAGTTTATCCCTCTACATCATGTCATCTTGCTTAATGCGTTACTCTGTTCTTGTGAACTTAATACTCTAGATGCAGGCAGGAGTCGGTCGATGTTTGGAGTAATAGTAGTAGATGCAAGCAGGAGTCGGTCTACTTGTTGCGGACGTGATGCCTATATACATGATCATGCCTAGATAATCTCATAATTATTCGCTTTTCTATCAATTGCTCGACAGTAATTTGTTCACCCACCGTAATACTTATGCTATCTCGAGAGAAGCCTCTAGTGAAACCTATGGCCCCCGGGTCTATCTCTTATCATATTTTCTTCAAATCTACTTTTATTTGCATCTTTACTTTTTGCATCTATATTATAAAATACCAAAAATATATTTATCTTATCATACTATCTCTATCAGATCTCACTTTTGCAAGTGGTCGTGAAGCGATTGACAACCCCTTTATTGTGTTGGTTGCGAGTTCTTTGTTTGTTTGTGTAGGTGTGTGGGACTTTTGAGGAGCCTCCTACTGGATTGATACCTTGGTTCTCAAAAACTAAGGGAAATACTTACGCTACTCTGCTGCATCACCCTTTCCTCCTCAAGGAAAACCAACGCAAGCTCAAGATGTAGCATCTATGGTTAGGAAACATAACCATCTTTGACTAATGAGCTAGTCAAGTAGAGGCATACTAGGGACTATAGGTTTTGTCTATGTATTCACACATGTACTAAGTTTCTGGTTAATACAACTATAGCATGAATAATAAACATTTATCATGAATTAAGGAAATAAATAATAACTTTATTATTGCCTCTAGGGCATATTTCCTTCAGTCTCCCACTTGCACTAGATTCAATAATCTAGATTACATAGTAATGATTCTAACACCCATGGAGCTTTGGTGCTGATCATGTTTTGCTCGTGGAAGAGGCTTAGTCAACGGGTCTGCAACATTCAGATCTGTGTGTATCTTGCAAATCTCTATGTCCCCTTCCGACACTTGATGATGGATGGAATTGAAGCGTCTCTTGATGTGCTTGGTTCTCTTGTGAAATTTGGATTCCTTTGCCAAGTCAATTGCACCAGTATTGTCATAAAAGATTTTCATTGGACCCGATGTACTAGGTATTACACCTAGATCGGATATGAACTCCTTCATCCAAACTCCTTCATTTGCTTCTTCCGAAGCAGCAATGTACTCTGCTTCACACATAGATCCCGCCATGATGCTCTGCTTGGAACTGCACCAACTGACAGCTCCTCCATTCAATAAAAATAAGTATCATGTTTGCGACTTAGAGTCATCCGGATCAGTGTCAAAGCTTGCATCGACGTAACCGTTTACGATGAGCTCTTTTTCACCTCCATAAACGAGAAACATATACTTAGTCCTTTTCAGGTATATCAGGATGTTCTTGACCGTTTTCCAGTGCTCCACTCCTAGATTACTTTGGTACCTCCCTGCTATTCTTATAACAAGACATACATCAGGTCTGGTATAAAGCATTGCATACATGATAGAACCTATGGCTGAAGCATAGGGAATGAGTTTCATTTTCTCTCAATCTTCTGCAGTGGTCGGGCATTGAGTCTGACTCAACTTCACACCTTGTAACACAGGCATGAACCCATTCTTTGACTGATCCATTTTGAACTTCTTCAAAACTTTATCAAGGTATGTGCTTTGTGAAAGTCCAATTAAGTGTCTTGATCTATCCCTATAGATCTTGATGCCCAATATGTAAGCAGCTTCTACGAGGTCTTTCATAGAAAAACTCTTATTTAGGTATCCCTTTATTTTATCCAGAAATTCTATATCATTTCCAATCAACAATATGTCATCTACATATAAGATTAGAAATGCTACAGAGCTCCCACTCACTTTCTTGTGAATATAGGCTTCTCCAAAAGTCTGTATAAAACCATATGCTTTGATCACACTATCAAAGCGTTTATTCCAACTCCGAGAGGCTTGCACCAGTCCATAAATGGATCGCTGGAGCTTGCACACTTTGTTAGCACCCTTTGGATCAAAAAAACATTCCGGTTGCATCATATACAACTCTTCTTCCAGAAATCCATTCAGGAATACAGTTTTGACATCCATTTGCCAAATTTCATAATCATAAAATGCAACAATTTCTAACATGATTCGGATAGACTTAAGCATCGCTACGGGTGAGAAAGTCTCATCGTAGTCAACTCCTTGAACTTGTCAAAAACCTTTCACAACAAGTCGAGCTTTGTAAATAGTAAAATTACCGTCTGCGTCGGTCTTCTTCTTAAAGATCCATTTATTCTCTACGGCTTGCCGATCATCGGACAAGTCCACCAAAGTCCACACTCTGTTCTCATACATGGATCCCATCTCAGATTTCATGGCCTCAAGCCATTTCGTGGAATCTGGGCTCATCATCACTTCCTCATAGTTCGTAGGTTCATCATGGTCTAGTAACATGACTTGCAGAATAGGATTACCGTACCACTCTGGTGCGGATCTTACTCTGGAAGACCTACGAGGTTCGGTAGTAACTTGATCTGAACCTTCATGATCATCATCATTAGCTTCCTCACTAATTGGTGTAGGAATCCATGGACCTGATTTCTATGATGAACTACTTTCCAATAAGGGAGAAGGTACAGTTACCTCATCAAGTTCTACTTTCCTCCCACTCCCTTCTTTCGAGAGAAACTCCTTCTCTAGAAAGGATCCATTCTTAGAAACAAAGATTCTTCCTTCGGATCTGTGATAGAAGGTGTACCCAATAGTTTCCTTTTTGTATCCTATGAAGACGCACTTCTCCGATTTGGGTTCAAGCTTATCAGGTTGAAGCTTTTTCACATAATCATTGCAGCCCCAAACTTTAAGAAACGACAACTTTGGTTTGTTGCCAAACCATAGTTCATAAGGCGTCCTCTCAACGGGTTTTGATGGTGCCCTATTTAAAGTGAATGCATTCATCTCTAAAGCATAACCCCAAAATGATAGCGGTAAATCAGTAGGAGACATCATAGATCGCACCATATCTAATAAAGTATGGTTACGATGTTCGGACACACCATTTCACTGTGGTGTTCCAGGTGGCGTTGATTGTGAAACTATCCCATGTTGTTTCAAACAAAGACCAAACTCGTAACTCAAATATTCTCCTCCACGATCAGATCATAGAAACTTTATTTTCTTGTGACGATGATTTTCCACTTCACTCTCAAATTCTTTGAACTTTTCAAATGTTTCAGACTTATGCTTCATTAAGTAGATATAACCATATCTTCTTAAATCATCTGTGAAGGTAAGAAAATAACGATACCCACCACGAGCATCAATACTCATTGGACCGCATACATCAGTATGTATTATTTCCAACAAGTCAGTAGCTCGTTCCATTGTTCCGGAGAATGGAGTTTTAGTCATCTTGCCCATAAGGCATGGTTCGCAAGCACCAAGTGATTCATAATCAAGTGATTCCAAAAGTCCATCAGCAAGGAGTTTCTTCATGCGTTTTATACTGATATGACCCAAATGGCAGTGCCACAAATAAGTTGCACTATCATTATCAAACTTCAATCTTCTGGCTTCAACACTATGAATATGTGTACCACTACTATCGAGATTCAACAAAAATAGACCCCTCAGCAGGGGTGCATGACCATAAAAGATATTACTCATATAAATAAAACAACCATTATTCTCTGATTTAAATGAATAACTGTCTTGCATTAAACAAGATCCAGATATAATGTTCATGCTCAACGCTGACACCAAATAACAATTATTCAGGTCTAAAACTAATCCTGATGGTAGATGTAGAGGTAGCGTGCCGACCACGATCACATCGACTTTGGAACCATTTCCCACACGCATCGTCACCCCGTCCTTAGCAAATGTTTGCTTAATCCGTAGCCCCTGTTTCGAGTTGCAAATATGAGCAACAGAACCAGTATCAAATACCCAAGCGCTATTGCGAGCATTAGTTAAGTGCACATCAATAACATGTTTATCAAATATACCTTTCACTTTCTCATCCTTCTTATCCGCCAAATACTTGGGGCAGTTCCGCTTCCAATGACCAGTCCCTTTTTGCAGTAGAAGCACTCAGTTTTAGGCTTAGGTCCAGACTTGGGTTTCTTCTCTTGAGCAACAACCTTTTTGTCGTTCTTCTTGAAGTTCCCTTTCTTCCCTTTGCACTTTTTCTTGAAACTAGTGGTATTATTGACCATCAACACTTGATGCTCCTTTTTGATTTCTACCTCCGCGGCCTTTAACATTGCGAAGAGCTCGGGAATAGTCTTGTAAATCCCTTGCATATAATAGTTCATCACAAAGCCTTTATAGATTCGCAGTGATTGAAGAACTCTCTCAATGACACAATCAACTAGAAGATCAACTCCCAGTTGAGTCAAGTGATTATAATACCCAGACATTTTGAGTATGTGTTCACTGACAGAACTATTCTCCTCCATTTTGCAGTTGTAGAACTTGTTGGAGACTTCATATCTCTCAACTCGGGCATTTGCTTGAAATATTAACTTCAACTCCTGGAACATCTCATATGCTCCATGACGTTCAAAACGTCTTTGAAGTCCCGATTCTAAGCCGTAAAGCATGGCACACTGAACTATCGAGTAGTCATCAGCTTTGCTCTACCAGACGTTCTTAACATCATCAGTAGCATCTGCAGTAGGACTGGCATCCAACGGTGCCTCGAGGACGTAATTCTTGTGTGCAGCAATGAGGATAATCCTCAAGTTACGGACCCAGTCTATGTAGTTGCTGCCATCATCTTTCAACTTAGCTTTCTCTAGGAACGCATTAAAATTCAAAGGAACGGTAGCATGGGCCATTGATCTACAACAACATAGACATGCAAAATACTATCAGGTACTAAGTTCATGATAAATTAAAGTTCAATTAATCATATTACTTAAGAACCCCCACTTAGACAGACATCCCTCTAATCATCTAAGTGATCACGTGATCCAAATCAACTAAACCATGTCTGATCATCACGTGAGATGGAGTAGTTTTCAATGGTGAACATCACTATGTTGATCATATCTACTATATGATTCACGCTCGACCTTTCGGTCTCAGTGTTCCGAGGCCATATCTGCATATGCTACGCTCGTCAAGTTTAACCCGAGTATTATGCGTGTGCAAAACTGGCTTGCACCTGTTGTATGTGAACATAGAGCTTATCACACCTGATCATCACGTGGTGTCCCGGCACGACAAACTGTAGCAACGGTGCATACTCAGGGAGAACACTTCTACCTTGAAATTTAGTAAGGGATCATCTTATAATGCTACCGACGTTCTAAGCAAAATAAGATGCATAAAGGATAAACATCACATGCAATCAAAATATGTGACATGATATGGCCATCATCATCTTGTGCTCATGATCTCCATCATCGAAGCATCATCATGATCTCCAGCGTCACCGGCGCGACACCTTGATCTCCATCGCAGCATCTTTGTCGTCTCGCCAACTATTTTTACTATGAATATCGCTACCGCTTAGTGATAAAGTAAAACAATTACATGACGATTGCATTGCATACAATAAAGTGACAACCATATGGCTCCTGCCAATTGTTGATAACTTTGTTACAAAACATGATCATCTCATACAACAATTTATATCACATCATGCCTTGACCATATCACATCATAGCAAGCCCTGCAAAAACAAGTTAGACGTCCCCTACTTTGTTATTGCAAGTTTTACGTGGCTTCTACGGGCTTCTAGCAAGAACCGTTCATACCTACGCATCAAAACCACAACGATTTTTCGTCAAGTGTCATGTTTTAACCTTCAACAAGGACCGGGCATAGACACACTGGATTCAACTAAAGTTGGAGAAACAGACACTCACCAGCCACCTATGTGCAAAGCACGTCGGTAGAACCACTCTCGCATAAGCGTACGCGTAATGTCGGTCTGAGCCGCTTCATCCAACAATACTGCCGAATCAAAGATGACATGCTGGTAAGCAGTATGACTATTATTGCCCACAACTCTTTGTGTTCTACTCATGCATATAACATCTACGCATAGACTTGGCTCTGATACCACTGTTGGGGAATGCGGTTATTTCAAAAAAAATCCTACGATCATGCAAGATCTATCACTAAGTGATGCATAACAACGAGAGGGGAGAGTGTTGTCTACGTACCCTCGTAGACCAAAAGCGGAAGCGTTATGACAACGCGGTTGATGTAGTCGTACGTCTTCACAATCCGACCAATCCTGGCACCGAAGGTACGGCACCTCCATGATCTACACACGTTCAGCTCAGTGACGTCCCGCAAACTCTAGGTCTAGCTTAGGTCGAGGCAGAGTTTCGTCAGCACGACAGCGTGGTGATGGTGATGATGAAGTTACCAGCGCAGGGCTTCGCCTAAGCACTACAACGATATGACCGAGTTGTGTAACTGTGGAGGGGGCACCGCACACGGCTAAAACAATCAACTTGTATGTCTATAGGGTGCCCCCTCCCCAGTATATCAAGGAGTGGGGGAGGGGGAGGGCAGGCCCTCTCATGGCGCGCCCAAGGGGGGAGTCCTACTCCCGGTGGGAGTAGGATTCCTCCTTCCCTAGTTGGAGTAGGAGAGGAAGGAAGGGGGAGAGAGAGGGAAGGAAAGGGGGGGGCGACCCCCACCCAATTCGGATTGGGCTTGGGGGGCTTGCCCTCTACCTGGCCGCCTCCTCCTCTCTCCCACTAAGGCCCAATAAGGCCCATACGCTCCTCGGGGGTTCCGGTAACCCCCCGGCACTCCGGTTTTATCCGAAACTGCTCCGGAACACTTTCGGTGTCCGAATATAGTCGTCCAATATATCAATCTTTATGTCTCGACCATTTTGAGACTCCTCGTCATGTCCATGATCACATCCGGGACTCCAAACAATCTTCGGTACATCAAAACACATAAACTCATAATACCAATCGGCATCAAACATTAAGCGTGCGGACCCTACAGGTTCGAGAACTATTTAGACATGACCAAGACACGTCTCCAGTCAATAACCAATAGCGGAACCTGGATGGTCATATTGGTTCCTACATATTCTACAAAGATCTTTATCGGTCAAACCGCATAACAACATACCTTGTTCCCTTTGTCATCGGTATGTTACTTGACCGAGATTCGACCGTCGGTATCTCAATACCTAGTTCAATCTCGTTACCGGCAAGTCTCTTTACTCGTTTCGTAATACTTCATCCCGCAACTAACTCATTAGTCACAATGCTTGCAAGGCTTATAGTGATGAGTATTACTGAGGGGGGCCAGAGATACCTCTCTGAAACATGGAGTGACAAATCCTAACTTCGATCTATGCCAAACCAACAAATACCTTCGGAGACACCTGTAGAGCACCTTTATAATCACCCATTTACGTTGTGACATTTGGTAGCACACAAAGTGTTCCTCCGGTATTCAACGAGTTGCATAATCTCATAGTCTGAGGAACTTGTATAAGTCATGGATAAAGCAGTAGCAATGAAACTGAGACGATCATAATGCTAAGCTAACGGATGGGTCATGCCCATCACATATTCTCCTAATGATGTGATCTCATTCATCAAATGACAACACATGTCTATGGTGAGGAAACATAACCATCTTTGATAAACGAGCTAGTCAAGTAAAGGCATACTAGGGACTATAGGTTTCGTCTATGTATTCACACATGTAATAAGTTTCCGGTTAATACAATTCTAACATGAATAATAAACATCTATCATGAATTAAGGAAATAAATAATAACTTTATCATTGCCTATAGGGCATATTTCCTTTAGCTCCAAGCAAAACACATATCATGTGGTAATAAAAATATAGCTCCAAGTAAAGTTACCGATGAACGAAGACGAAAGAGGGGATGCCATCCAGGGCATCCCCAAGCTTAGGATCTTGGTTGTCCTTGAATATTACCTTGGGGTGCCTTGGGCAACCCAAAGCTTAGGCTCTTGCCACTCCTTATTCCATATTCCATTGAATCATTACCCAAAACTTGAAAATTTCACAACACAAAAGTCAACAGAAAACTTGTAAGCTTCGTTAGTATAAGAAAATAAATCACCACTTAGGTACTATTGTAAACTCATTCTAAATTCATTTTGGTGTTATATCTACTATATTCTAACTCCTCCATGGTTCATGCCCTCCGATACTACTCATGGATTCATCAAATTAAGCAAACAACACATAGAAAACAGAATCTGTCAAAATCAGAACAGTCTGTAGTAATCTGGAAACTTTCCATACTTCTGTTACTCCAAAAATCCTGAGAAATTAGGAAGTCCTAAGCAATTTATTTATTAATATTCTTCAAAATGAATCAACTTAAAATCACCCTTCTGTAAATATTGGGTTGTCTCCCAACAAGCGCTTTCCTTTAATGCCTTTTAGCTAGGCATAATGATTTCAATGATGCTCACAAGAAAGATAAGAATTGAAACACAACGAGAGCATCATGAAGAATATGACTAGCACATTTAAGTCTAACCCACTTACTATGCCTAGGGATTTTGTGAGCAAACAACTTATGGGAACAAGAATCAACTAGCATCGGAAGGAAAAACAAGCATAACTTTCAAACTCAACCAATAGAGAGGAAACTTGATATTAATGCAACTCCTACAAGCATATATTCCTCCCTCATAATAACTTTCAGTAGCATCATGAATGAAATCAACAATATAACCATCAGATTAATCATTATTTTCACGATCTACAAGCATAGAAATTTTATTACTCTCCACATAAGCAAATTTCTTCTCGTTCGGAATAGTGGGAGTATCATAAGAAACTCGAATGCTATAAAATGTTTCCACATTAAAAGAGTAATGTTCAGAAAAAGGGTAATCATAATAATGACAAGTTTTATAAATATAATCATCACTACTTTTTATAACATAAGTATGATCACAATAATCATCATAAGTAGCAACTTTGTTCTCATCAAAATCAATTGAAACCTCTTCCAAAATAGTGGAATCATTACTAAATAAAGTCATGACCTCTCCAAATCCAATTTCATCAATATAATCATCATAAATATGAGGCATGCTACCATCATAATAAATTTGCATATCAAAACTTGGGAGACTAAAAATATCATCTTCATTAAACATAGCATCCCCAAGCTTGGGCCTTTGCATATCATAAGAATAATCACTCTCATCATTAATAGTATGGATAACACAAATAGTATAGCAATTATTATCATCACAATGAGTAGTAGGCATAACCATAATAGGAGCAACATCATTTGGGAGGGACACCTTTTTACCTTTGCTTCTTCATCTTTTCTTTTTCTTCTCCACATTAAGTGTGGGTTTAATCCTCTTTTTGGAGCTCCTTATTAATGAGATTGGTTGAATAGAAGGCTCCTCCTCGTTATCTGATTCATCATAAGAAATAATAGGAGGATATTGGGAAACCTCTTCCCTTTCATTAGTACTCTATTCATCTTCTATTTGTTTCCTTGTCTTTATGTAATTGGCAATATAAGGATTTTCAATGCAATTCGCCACACAATACATATAAATTTCCTCTAGATCAAAATCAAGAACTTTATCAAGGACAAATTCTAGAATATCCTTAGTTATATGTTTCATTTATTCATAACCCACAAGTAAACTAAGTTCATTATGATGCGCAATGGAAATCAAGTCATCACAATTTTTGGATACGATTCGATCATGAAACAATTTGCATTGGAGATTTAAATGAGCACGTTCATTGCAGAGTTCACAAGGATGGCAAAGAAATTTTAAATTTTCAGCACAAGCATCTAGCCTCTCTTGCAACCATTTAGTTTCTAAATACTTATGCCTCAAAATCTATCTTCCCTATTTGGTGTGTACTTGCAAACTCTATGCACTCCACAAAAATTGACATGCTTATAAGAAACATTTTTAACATGACTAGTGCAATCATCATTAGTATTATGGCTATTCAAAGAGTTCATACTAACAACATTGCAATCATGCTCATTATTCAAAGATTTAGTGCCAAACATTTTAATGCATTCTTCTTCTAACACTTTGGCACAATTATCGGAATCCTTATTTTTCATGAAAGACATTAAAAAGATGAAGCATATGAGGCACCCTCAATTCCTTTTTTTTGTAGTTTTCTTTTATAGACTAAACTAGTTATAAAACAAGAAACTAAGATTCAATTGCATGATCTAAAGATATACCTTCAAGCACCCACGTCACCGCAAGGGCGTCAGAAAAGAGCTTGATGTCTACTACACAACCTTCTTCTTGTAGACATTGTTGGGTCTCCAAGTGCAGAGGTTTGAATGACAGTAGCAAATTTCCCTCAAGTGGATGACCAAAGGTTTATAAATCCGTGGGAGGCGTAGGATGAACATAGTCTCTCTCAAACAACTATGCAACCAAATAACAGAGAGTCTCTTGTGTCCCCAACACACCCAATACATAGGTAAATTGTATAGGTGCACTAGTTCGGCGAAGAGATGGTGATACAAGTGCAATACGGATGGTAGATATAGGTTTTGTAATCTGAAAATATAAAAACAGCAAGGTAGCAAGTGGTAAAAATGAGCGAAAACGGTATTGCAATGCTTCGAAACAAGGCCTAGGGTTCATACTTTCACTAGTGCAAGTTCTCTCAACAATGATAACATAATTAGATAATATAAAAATCCCTCAACGTGCAACAAAGAGTCACTCCAAAGTCAGTAATAGCGGAGGACAAATGAAGAGATTATTGTAGGGTACAAAACCACCTCAAAGTTATTCTTTCCGATCAATCCATTGGGCTATTCCTATAAGTGCCACAAAGAGCCCTAGAGTTCATAGTAAAATAACACCTTAAGACACATATCAACCAAAACCCTAATGTCACCTAGATACTCCAATGTCACCACAAGTATCCGCGGGTATGATTATATGATATGCATCACACAATCTCAGATTCATCTATTCAAACCAACACAAAGAACTTCATAGAGTGCCCCAAAGTTTCTACCGAAGAGTCAAGACGAAAACGTGTGCCAACCCCTATGCATAAGTACACAAGGTCACTGAACCCGCAAGTTGATCACCAAAACAGACATCAAGTAGATCACATGAATATCCAAATGTCACCATAGATAAGCACATGCAAGACATACATCAAGTGTTCTCAAATCCTTAAAGACTCAATCCGACAAGATAATTTCAAAGGGAAAACTCATTTCAGTACAAGAAGGTAGAGGGGGAGAAACATCATAAGATCCAACTATAGTAGCAAAGCTCGCGGTACATCAAGACCGTGCCATATCAAGAACACGAGAGAGAGAGAGAGAGAGAGAGAGAGAGATCAAACACATAGCTAATGGTACATACCCTCAGCCCCGAGGGTGAACTACTCCCTCCTCGTCCTGGAGAGCGTCGGGATGATGAAGATGGCCACCGGTGATGATTCCCCCCTCCGGCAAGGTGCTGGAACTGACTCCTGATTGGTTTTTCGTGGCTACAGAGGCTTGCGGCGGCGGAACTCCCCATCTTGGTTTTGTTCGAGGGTTTTCTGGATTTATAGGAGGGGTTGGCATCGGTTTCACGTCAGGGGCCCCACAGGGAGTCCACAAGGCAGGGGGCGTGCCCTACGGGGGCGCCCTCCACCCTCGTGGTGGTCTCGGGACTCCCCTCCGGTAGCTTTTCGTTCCAGTATTTTTTTATATTTTCCAAAAATATTCTCCGTTGATTTTCAGCGCATTCCAGAACTTTTATTTCTGCACAAAAAACAACACCATGGTAGTTCTGCTGAAAACGGCGTCAGTCCGGGTTAGTTCTAATCAAATCATACCAAAATCATGTAAAAGTATTATAAACATGGCATGAATACATAAAAAATTATAGATACGTTGGAGACGTATCAGTGGCATGTGTGAAGGCGCAGCACGCGTCTCCGGGGTGTGGCCCCCTCATGGTTGGCGGCGGCGCCGACACCTTGGAGGGGCAAAACAGCCGCGTCGGGTCTACACAGAGGGGATCTTGCTGTGGGTTTGACCCGGATGTTGCTCCCAAGTGTTCCTATGGCTGACCTACCACAACCGGGTGGAGAGGTCCACTGGTCAAAGCGTATCCAGGAAAGTCAAAGGTTTAGATCTCGTGGTCAACTGCTGCAGGGTTAGGCGGGATGGGGGCCCCGGGGGGGTAGCAATGCCACCGAAGCATCGCACCGGGCCCTCATACATGCCGTAAGGCGTGGTGGCTCATACGTCCATTTTCCATCATGCTTTTATATTGATATTTATTGCATTATAGGCTGTTACTACATGTTATATCACAATACTTATGCCTTTTCTCTCTTATTTTATAAGGTTTACATGAAGAGGGAGAATGCCGCCAGCTGGAATTTCTAGACTGGAAAAGGACAAAATATTAGAGACCTATTCTGCACAACTCCAAAAGTCCTAGAACTTCACGGAGATCAGTTTTGGAATAAATAAAAAATACTGGGCGAAGAAAGCACCAAAAGGGGGCCACCAGCCAACCACAAGGGTGGAGGGCGCTCCCCCTACCTTGTGGGTCTCCTGGCACGCCCCTGATGCCCATCTTCTGCTATATGGTGTCTTTTGCCCTCAAAAAAATATGTGAGAAGCTTCGGGATGAAGCGTTGCCGTCTCAAGGCGGAACCTGGGAAGAACCAATCTAGGGCTCTAGCAGAGCTATTCTGTAGGGGAAACATCCCTCCCGGAGGCGGAAATCATCACCATCGGCATTACCATCGATCCTCTCATTGAGAGGGGGTCAATATCCATCAACATGTTCACCAGCACCATCTCCTCTCAAACCCTGGTTCATCTCTTGTATGCGATCTTTGTCTCCAAACCTCAGATTGGTACCTGTGGGTTGCTAGTAGTGTTGATTACTCCTTGTAGTTCATGGTAGTTAGTTTATTCGGCGGAATGTCATATGTTCAGATCCTTAATTATAATTAATACTCCTCTGATTATGAACATGAATATGCTTTGTGAGTAATTAAGTTTGTTCTTGAGGACATGGGAGAAGTCTTGTTATAAGTAATCATGTGAATTTGGTATTCGTTCGATATTTTGATGAGATGTATGTTGTCTCTCCTCTAGTGGTGTTATGTGAACGTCGACTACATGACACTTCACCATGATTTGGGCCTAGGGGAAGGCATTGGGAAGTAATAAGTAGATGATGGGTTGCTAGAGTGACAGAAGCTTAATCCCTAGTTTATGTGTTGCTTCATAAGGGGTTGTTTTGGATCCATATGTTTCATGCTATGGTTAGGATTACCTTAATTCTTCTTTTGTAGTTGAGGATGCTTGCGAGAGGGGTTAATCATAAGTGGGAGGCTTGTCCAAGGAAGGGCAGCAGCCAAGCACCGGTCCACCCACATACCGAATTATTAAAGTAACGAACGCGAATCATATGAGCATGATGAAAACTAGCTTGACAATAATTCCCATGTGTCCTCAGGAGTGCTTTGCTTTATATAAGAGTTAGTCTAGGCTTGTCCTTTGCTACAAAAAGGATTGGACCACCTTGCTGGACCTTGTTTACTTTTCTTACTTGTTACCCGTTACAAATTATCTTATCACAAAACTATCTATTGCCAATAATTTCAGTGCTTGTAGAGAATACCTTGCTGAAAACTGCTTGTCATTTCCTTCTGCTCCTCATTGGGTTCGACACTCTTACTTATCAAAAGGACTACGATAGATCGTCTATACTTGTGGGTCATCAGTGGCATGTCTGAAGAGGCAGCACGCGTCTCTTGGGTGTGGCCCCCCTCACGGACGGCACCACCGCTGGCACCTGGAGGGGGGAAACGCTGCGTCGGGCCAACATGGAGGGTATCTTGCTGTGGGTTTGGCCGGGACAGTGTTTGGGGGTGTAGCGATGGGCTGGGCTATGACAACCCGGTGAAAAGGTCCACCGGTCAAACACCGTCCGGTGAAAGTTAAAGGGCTAGATCTGGTGGTCGTCTGTGTCAAGGTTAGACGGGACGGAGTACCTGTGGGGTAGCAAGGCCGCCAGGTCTTGTAGTGGGCCCTCCTACGCTTGTGGAAGCATGATGTCAGGTGCATGCACCCGACACGCGGCTCCGTAGTGTGACCCCCCTCACAAATGTCGCTGCCACCATCGCACGGAGGGGGAAACGGCCACCAGAGATTTGCACCGGGTCCTCATACAAACAACAAACTAAAAAATACTAATAATTGAATTTACCAAAAACACCGGCATCCATCATGGAAAACGGACTCTCACTGTGAACCTTCAGTGGCCGGGCCTCGGGCCGGGTGCTGTAAGTTTCACAGTAATTGTCCGTTTTCTTAACGGAAGTCTAATGGATATCGGAGCTTACTTTGTATGGATTAGCCAACTATTTAAACTAGTCATGTTGCTTGTCTTGGGAGAGCTTGGACTATTTTTAAACTGCTGACCTCCTATCAATGCCGACGGCAAAACCGTCGGCATAGGTGCCATGTGCCATGGCAATATATGCTAATGGTTTTATCGTCGGCATACCGCACCTTATCCATCCGCAGGGCAACCCCACCACTCTCTCCCATCCACACGCCCGACCCTGACCCCGCCCCACCCCCACCACCTCACCAGCACCGCCCCACTCGACCCCCACCCGCGCCGCCGCCGCCCAGTGATCTTTGCTTGAACTACGTCGGCATTTCCCCAAAGAGGAAGGGATGATGCAGCACATCAACGGTAGGTATTTCCCTCAGTAATGAAATCAAGGTTATCGAACCAGTAGGAGATCCACGCAACACCACATAAACAGCTCCTGCACAAAAAGAACAAATACTTGCAACCCAAGTTAAGAGAGGGGTTGTTAGTCCCACACGGGTAAAGAGATAGATAAAATTGTAGTAGATTGGATAAAGAGATTGTCGGGGGGTGCTGATCCACCAACACCTATGGCGACAGGGCCCCTTTCGGTTCGGTGGGAGGCGGAGAGCGCACAAAGAGCGGATTGAGGCAGTACACGCGGGCGATTTTACCCAGCTTCGGGCCGCACGGATGCGTAAAACCCTACTGCTACTTGTTTGTGTGTATTGAATCTTTGCTCAGGAGCGATCGACGCTATCAGACTGAGCGTGGGAGTGTTTTTGGTGTTTCGAATGAGCCGAACCAGCCGAACCCCCTCTACGTTGCGCTTGGGCCTCCTTTTATACTCTCAAGGGGTCACCCACAGGTGGCAACGTAGACTAGAAGGGTAAAAATGGAAAAGGATGTGGTAGGTGCAGCTACCACTACTGTGGATACAGTGCACCCTACCTAACTCTGACGGCAGGGGACAAGGGCATTAAATGCCTGTCTGAGTCTCCTAAATAGTGCAAAAGGTGACCATTAGGAGCGCCACCGTTTGCCACAATGGGCTTATCTTCATCTCCTCTTGCCACCACGTACCCCTAGCTGCACGGCCTCCTGCC
Organism: Triticum aestivum; assembly: GCF_018294505.1. NCBI lineage: Eukaryota > Viridiplantae > Streptophyta > Magnoliopsida > Poales > Poaceae > Triticum > Triticum aestivum. The sequence goes on along the minus strand of NC_057801.1, from coordinate 87,307,777 downwards.
ACGTGTGCTTGGGAGAGTCCTAGAGCGATACGTTAGCAGGTGCGCTGGAGCGCGGGCACGAAGTGGGGGTTTCCCGCGGCAAGCTCCTTGCCGCGGCTGTCGTCTTGTCGCGTCCGGAAGCTTGTCGCTCGCCGGATATCGCTGGGACGCAGGGCGCGTCGCGGCAAGCTTTCTTGGTATGCCTTGAGTGTCCTTCCCGGCAAGCTCCTCTTGCCGGGGTCTTGTCTCTTCCCGGCAAGATCCTCTTGCCGAGGACTTGGTTGGCCTTCCCGGCAAGCTCCTCTTGCCGGGGCCTTGGTTTGTGTACTTTGTTCTTGAATGGTCTTCAAGGGAACCACGGAGGGTCTTGGCGGTCACCCGGCAAGCCTTGCCGCGGGGTGCTGCAACTGCCCGTGCACGAGTTCGGGATACTAGGGTACCCCTACTCTAGTACACCGATAGGAGCCCTCGGGCCTGGGCCATACACGGTGCCGAGCGCTGATGGGCCAGGCCCAAAACAGTGCACGGGCACGCGCGGCTGGGTCACGCCGCATATCTCTCTGCTCCCACTGCGCACGCCCAGAATGGCACGCGTCAAACGCGGCGTCGTGGGTGACGCGGGCGGCGTGCGCGGGGTTAAGCCCCTCGAGCATGCGTCAGGCCACGATGATGAGGACGGTTCACGCCCTCCTCCCTGAACGGAGGTAGGCGTGGGGGCGTGGTGCATTTACTGGACGGGGGCGGTGCGTAGTTTTCGGGACGCCCACTCCCCGCGATCACGGGGCGGAGCGAGGCCGCCTCATCTGTCGCCTTGGTTCTGCATCCCCGCCACGCGGCTTCCATGCGCTTGGGGTCACGGACGGTGGAGTGGGAAACTGGGACGTCGCAAGCAGAGGCAGCAGGTTGGCCCCGACTCCCTGCCCTTCCTATGCCTTGATTTGCTGAGCGAGGCGGCCGAGCCCCCACCTCGCTCCTTTATAAAGAGCGGGATGGGAACACAGAAACCCGCACTCCCTCATCTTCTCCCTTCTTCAGCTTCTGCTCCCCTTTCTCTCATCTACCATGGAGAAAGGGAACCCAGGCCCTTCATCGGTGGCGGCGAGGGTCGCCGCCAGACAGCGCATCTCTCCCTCTTCCGCGCCCGTGGTGGCAGAGCCAGCCATAAGGGGAAGAGGGAGGGGGCGAGGTCGCGGACGAGGTCAAGGACGAGGTCAAGGACGAGGTCGAGGCGCTCGGGGCAGAGGCGGACGGGGCGGCACGTCAGCTTCACCTCCGCCGGCGGCTCCTCCCCCCTCGGCGGTCCATATAGGGGACGACCCTTGCGAGTTCTTCGTCAGGCTGCGCCGGGCGCCTCGTCGTCGCCTCCGGCTTCCAGCTCCGCCATCGCCGTCCAGCCTTCGGACGGCCTCCGGGATGTTCTCTTGGTGTCTTCTGGCACCCGTAGCTCGCCTAGGCGCTCTTTTTGCCCTTTTCGCCTCCTTGACCTGCCTCCTGAGGAGAGGGACAGGAAAGGGATTACGGGCATCTTATCTTTTTAATTTGTAAGCCTCCGGGTCTTAGCTGTATCTAAAACTTGTAATCCTCTCTTTCATGTTTTTCATCCTCTATGGACTGTACCTGAGTGGGATGTTTTTTTAATGAAAAGGGGATGATTGCCGGGTTATTTGTCTCGCAAGTTAAACCCACACCAAGGAGCAAATCCTTGGTATCCCTCGGACAGACATTTCATCTCCCGGCAATAGACCATGTCGCCTTCCCACGTCGCTCGACCTTTCTCACGCCTTTGACGGAGGCAGGAACGAGGTGGGTGCGGTCTCCTTGTTCCATCCCTTTGCTGCCGCGACTACGACCGAACTTGGCCCCGAGAACGAGCCTCAGGGCCTAGAGTCGAGGGAGCATAGCAGTTTCCAGGAAGAAACGTGGTTCCGCATTCCCCAGTCCATAAGAGGATGCATGATGAGGGATGAAAGACTTATCTGATATTGCAGCCCCCGGCAACTCTGGCTTGTCGTGGACGATTCTTGGCACTCAGAGCCCCAAGCGATACTGGCTTGCCGGGAAGGCTTTTATCTTCAGCAGAGAACTTTGACATTCTCGATGCCGGCTTCCGGCAAGCTTGTTGCCAGGAAGGCTTTTGTCTTTGGCAGAGAACTTTGACGTTCTCGATGCCGGCTTCCGGCAAGCTTGTTGCCAGGAAGGCTTTTATCTTCAGCAGAGAACTTTGACGTTCTCAATGCCGGCTTCCGGCAAGCTTGTTGCCAGGAAGGCTTTTGTCTTCGGCAGAGAACTTTGACGTTCTCGATGCCGGCTTCCGGCAAGCTTGTTGCCAGGAAGGCTTATGGCGAAGAACGTCGTCGTTCTTGACACCGGCTCCCGGCAAGATCGTTTCCGGAAAGGCTTATGGCGAAGAACTTCGTCGTTCTTGACGCCGGCTCCCGGCAAGATCGTTTCCGGAAAGGCTTATGGCGAAGAACTTCATCGTTCTTGACACCGGCTCCCGGCAAGATCGTTGCCGGAAAGGCTTATGGCGAAGAACTTCGTCGTTCTTGACACCGGCTCCCGGCAAGATCGTTGTCGGAAAGGCTTATGGCGAAGAACTTCGTCGTTCTTGACGCCGGCTCCCGGTAAGATCGTTGCCGGAAAGGCTTATGGCGAAGAACTTCGTCGTTCTTGACGCCGGCTCCTGGCAAGATCGTTGCTGGAAAGGCTTATGGCGAAGAACTTCGTCGTTCTTGACACCGGCTCCCAGCAAGATCGTTGCCGGAAAGGCTTATGGCGAAGAACTTCGTCGTTCTTGACACCAAAAAGATTGGTCCTAAGGGCGTTGCCAGCCCCCAGGCCATAACTGCGTTCAAACATGACAAGTGATTAGCATCTGAAGTGCACTTAACTCGCTTGCGAATTTTGACTTCTGCTACATATTCCCTATGCCTGCTGGAATGCTTTCCGGTGCGTATGATCTAGCCAGCAGCGCTTGAGGGAACGGGCCCTTAGAGGCTATTCGGGAACATCGCCTCCCGGAAAGGTTTACCTTCTTGGTTCTAGCGCAACCGCACAAGTTGCCGAGCGGACTCGAGGCAACATGGAGCGCAACTAGCCCCGAGAAGGCTCCTTGGCATACAGGTCTATGCAGAAATCTCAAATAAATAGTGCATGCTATCTTCCTGTTCAACCTCTCTTTGTACGTCCACCCTACGCTTTCTAGGGAAACTTGCCGGTGCAGACACCCTTGCCGCGAGCGCCGAGTGCGGAACTTCAGCAGCCTGCTGGCGGGGTCGCTACCGACAAGCAACCTTGTCGCAACTAGTTGCAGCTCACTTAAGTTGTTGAGCGGGCTCGAAACAAAGTAAGGGCGCTAGCGGCTCACTTAAGTTGCTGAGCGGACTCGAAGCAAAGTAAGGGCGCTAACAGCTCACTTAAGTTGTTGAGCGGACTCGAAACAATGTAAGGGCGCTAGCGGCTCACTTAAGTTGCTGAGCGGACTCGAAGCAAAGTAAGGGCGCTAGCAGCTCCCTTAAGTTCTTGAGCGGACTCGAAACAAAGTAAGGGCGCAACTAGCTACGAGTTGATTCCTCCGCGCACAGGTTTTCCGTACAAAGAACAAGATCTCCGAGGCGGATAACCTTATATAGAAAGGAAATATCTAAAGTTTCGCACAACTTAGCTTTTCTGTTGCCGCACTGGCGCCGTTCTTTTGCTCGCCCGCTTCTTAGGAGCCATGACGATGAAGAATAGCTGAGCCTTGATGTGGACGGAACAGCTGCCGCCGAAGCATCCCCCTACCTGGCGCGCCAAAGATGTCGGGGGGTGCTGATCCACAAACACCTATGGGGACAGGGCCCCTTTCGGTTCGGTGGGAGGCGGAGAGCGCACAAAGAGCGGATCGAGGCAGTACACGCGGGCGATTTTACCCAGCTTCGGGCCGCACGGATGCGTAAAACCCTACTGTTGCTTGTTTGTGTGTATTGAATCTTTGCTCAGGAGCGATCGATGCTATCAGACTGAGCGTGGGAGTGTTTCTGGTGTTTCAAATGAGCCGAACCGGCCGAACCCCCTCTACGTTGCGCTTGGGCCTCCTTTTATACTCTCAAGGGGTCACCCACAGGTGGCAGCGTAGACTAGAAGGGTAAAAATGGAAAAGGATGCGGTAGGTGCAGCTACCGCTACTGTGGATACAGTGCACCCTACCTAACTCTGACGGCAGGGGACAAGGGCATTAAATGCCTGTCTGAGTCTCCTAAACAGTGCAAAAGGTGACCGTTAGGAGCGCCACCGTTTGCCACGATGGGCTTCTCTTCATCTCCGCTTGCCACCACGTACCCCTAGCTGCACGGCCTCCTGCCACGTGTGCTTGGGAGAGTCCTAGAGCGACACGTTAGCAGGTGTGCTGGAGCGCGAGCACGAAGTGGGGGTTTCCCGCGTCAAGCTCCTTGCCGCGGCCGTCGTCTTGTCGCGTCCGGAAGCTTGTCGCTCGCCGGATCTCGCCGGGACGTAGGGCGCGTCGCGGCAAGCTTTCTTGGTATGCCTTGAGTGGCCTTCCCGGCAAGCTCCTCTTGCCGGGGTCTTGTCTCTTCCCGGCAAGATCCTCTTGCCGGGGCCTTGGTTGGCCTTCCCGGCAAGCTCCTCTTGCCGGGGCCTTGGTTTGTGTACTTTGTTCTTGAATGGTCTTCAAGGGAACCACGGAGGGTCTTGGCGGTCAGCCGGCAAGCCTTGCCGCGGGGTGCTGCAACTGCCCGTGCACGAGTTCGGGATACTAGGGTACCCCTACTCTAGTACACCGACAGAGATCTCGCAGGAACGCGAGATAAAATAAATTTCAAAAAATTGAAACAAGGTATTTTTGTGTTTTTGGATTAATAGATCTGAAAATAGATCGCGAAGGCAAATATATTAAAGAAGAGACCTGGGGGCGTAGGTTTCACTAGTGCATTCTCTCGAGAAAAATAGCAAACAGTGGATAAACAAATTACTGTTGAGCAATTGATAGAACTTCAAATACTCATGAAGATATCCAAGCAATGATCATTATATAGGAATCACGTCCAAGATTAGTGGACCGACTCCTGCCTGCATCTAGTACTATTACTCCAACATGCATATAGTGTATTAAGTTCATGGAAAAACGAAGTAATGCAATAAGAACGATGCCATGATGTAGACAAGATCTATTTATGTAGAAATAGACCCCATCTTGTTATCCTTCATAGCAAAGATACATTCGTGTCGTTTCCCCATTCTGTCACTGGGATCAAGCACCATAAGATCGAACCCATCACAAAGCACCTCTTCCCATTGCAAGATAAATAGATCAAGTTGGCCTAACAAAACCCAAATATCTGAGAAGAAATACGAGGCTATAAGCAATCATGCATATAAGAGATCAAAGAAGACTCAAATAACTTTCATGGATAAAAACATAGATCTTATCATAAACTTAAAGTTCATCGGATCCCAACAAACACACTGCCAAAAGAGTTACATCATATGGATCTCCAAGATACCATTGTATTGAGAATCAAACAAGAGAGAGGAATCCATCTAGCCACTAACTATGGACCCGTAGATCTACAATGAACTACTCACGCATCATCGGAGAGGCACCAATGGGCATGATGAACCCCTCCGTGATGGTATCTAGATTGGATCTGGTGTTTTTGGAACTTGCAGCTGCTGGAATTGATTTTCGTCGACTCCCCAACGGTTTATAGAATATTGGGATATTTATACAGCAAAGAGGCGGTGTGGGAGGCCACCAAGGTGGGAATAACCCACCTGGGCGCGCCTGGGGACCCAGGCACGCCCTGGTGGGTTGTGCCCCCCTCAGGGCACCCCTTTGGTACTTCTTCAACCAATCTTGTGTCTTTTGGTCCAGAAAAAAATCCACAAAAAGTTTCGTTGTGTTTGGACTCTGTTTGGTATTGATTTCCTGCGATGTAAAAAACAAGCAGAAAACAACAACTGGCATTGGGCACTACGTCAATAGGTTAGTACCAAAAGATGATATAAAATGATTACAAAATGATTGTAAAACATCCAAGAATGATAATATAACATCATGGAACAATCAAAAATTATAGATACATTGGAGACGTATCAACATCCCCAAGCTTAATTCCTCCTCGTCCTCGAGTAGGTAAATGATAAAACTAGAATTTTTGATGTGGAATGCTGCCTAACATGTTCATCACATATTCTTTTCTTTGTAGCATGGACATTTGGACTTCTATATGGTTCAAGGAAATAGTTTAGTTTTGACATGAAGACTTTAATACTCAAGCATATCAACAAGCAACCATGTCTTTCAAAATATCAACACTAAAGCAAGTTATCCCTAGCCCATTATGCTCAATCATTGTTCCATTCATGAAACACACTCGAATACTAGCTATACCCAATGCTCAAGTACAATCATAGTGCCCCCTAGTTGGTGCTTTATAAGAGAAGATGGAGACTCAAGTAAAAAATAAAAATTGTATAAAGTAAAAGAAAGGCCCTTCACAGAGGAAAGTAGGAATTTGTAAAAGTGCCAGAGCTCAAAGACAAAATTGAGAGATAAAAACATTTTGGGAGGCATACGTTTCCCACCAACGGAAATGACTTAGAGTTCCCAACACTTTCCATGCTAGATACATCATAGGCGGTTCCCAAACATAAAATAAAGTTTATTCCTTTTTCCACCATACTTTCACTTTCCATGGCTAACCATATCCACGGGTGCCCTCCGTACCAACACTTTCCAAGGAATTTATTATTTGACAACATAAAGTAAATTCATTTTTTATTTTGGGACTGGGCATCCCTAATAACTTTGCCATACTCTCGTGCAATGACAAGTGAATAAACACTCATCGTGAGAATAACACATCTAGCATGGAAAATATCGGCCACCCCTCACCGCCTTGCGAGCGGTACGAGCACACAAAAGAGAAATTTATTTCGAAAATTAGATATGGCACATACAAATTTGCTTACAACGGCACGGAAATACCGCATATAGGTAGATATAGTGGACTCATATGGCAAAATTGGTTTAAAGGGTTTTGGATGCACAAGTAGTGATCATATTTAGTGCAAATGATGGCTAGCAAAAAGATTGAGAAGCGTCCAACCAAGAAACGAAAAATCTCATAAGCAAGCATTAAGCATAACTCACACCAAATAATGCACCACAAGTAGGATGTAATTTCATTGCATAACTATTGACTTTCGTGCTTGCATAGGGAAGCACAAACCTTAACACCAATATTCTTACTAAAGCATAATTACTCATCAACATGACTCACATATAATATCGGCATATCTCAAAACCATTACAAAGAACCAAGTTTATTTTGTGCAATGATCTTCATGAAAGTTTTTATTATATCCTCCTTGGATATCTATCACTTTGGGACTAATTTCATATGTTGCTTTTAATAAGTTCAAACAAATATAAGTGAAGAACATGAGCATAATATTTCTTTCTCTCAAAATAATTTAAGTGAAGCAAGAGAGAATTTCTTAAAAAAATTACTAACTCCCAAATAAATCTAAGTGAAGCTTGAGAGCATTTATTCAAAGATAACAAAGCACACCATGCTCAAAAAGATATAAGTGAATCACTAGAGCAATTCCAAGGCTCTAAAAATTTAAGTGAAGCATAGGAGCAAGTATAGCATAATTTGTGTCTCTCTCAAAAAGGTGTGTCCAGCAAGGATTCAAGACTTAAAATAAAAAACAAAAGAAGCAAAGACTCATATCATACAAGATGCTCCAAGCAAAACTCATAATATGTGATGAATAAAAATATAACTTCAAGTAAAATACCGATGGTCGTTAGAAGAAAGAGGGGATGCCACTCGGGGGCATCCCCAATATTAGTTGCTTGATACTTCTAGAATATTATCTTGGGGTGCCTCGAGCATCCCGAAGCTTAGCCTTTTGCAAATGATTATTCCTTCATCCATCGTAATATCAATCACACAAAACTCAACAAAACATTCGTGAGATCCGTTAGTATAAGAAAGCAAACCACTACTATAAGTACTATTGCAAACCCATTCATATTTTATTTTTGCATTATATATACTGTATTCCAACTTTTCTATGGCAAAAACTCTTCAAAGAAAACCATAGAATCATCAAAACAAGCACACAACGCAAAGAAAACAGAATCTGTCAAAAACAGAACAGTTTGTAGAAATCTTGATATTTCCAATACTTTTGTAACTCCAAAAATTCTGAAAAATTAGGACAGCGTGAACAATTTGTTTATTAATCTTCTGCAAAAAGAATCAATTCAAAAGCACTCTTCTGTTAAAAATGGAAAAAAATCGTGAGAACAAAAGTTTCTGTTTTTCAGCAAGATCAAATCAACTCTCACCCAAACCATCCCAAAGGCTTTGCTTGGAACAAACACTAATTTAAACCAAAAAAACACATATAATCAGAGGCATAATTGGGTATTTAATTGAAAATAAAAAGAAAATCAAAAATCAAAAATATACAAGTTGGGTTGCCTCCCAACGAGCGCTATCGTTTTACGCCCCTAGCTAGGCATAATGCGAAGGATCTAAGTGTTGTTATTTTTATTTCTATATCCATACGATGCCCTCATGATTGATTCATATGGTGACCTAACTCTTGTTCTAGGGAAGTGTTCCATACCTTTCTCAGTGGAAATTGAAATTTAATATTGCCTTCATTTATATCAAGCACGGCACCAATATTATGTAGAAACGGTCTACCAAGTATAATTGGGCAAGATGGATTGCAATAAATATCACGAACAATAAAATCCATGGGCACGTAATTCCTATTTGCAAGAATAACAACAACATTTATTCTTCCCATAGGCTTTTTAATAGTAGAATCCGCCAAGTGCAAATTTAAAGAGCATTCTTCAATATCAGTAAGACCAAGCACATCACATAAACATTTCGGAATTGTAGAAACACTAGCACCCAAGTCACATAAAGCAAAACAGTCATAATTTTTAATCTTGACTTTGATGGTAGGTTCCCATTCATCATGCAATTTTCTAGGAATTGAAACTTCTAATTCCGACTTTTCTTCAAAAGCTTTCATCATAGCATCAACAATATGTTTAGTAAAAGCTTTAATTTTTTCATAAGCATGGGGTGAATTTATCATGGATTGCAACAAAGAAATACAATCAACCAAAGAGCAACTATCATAATTAAAGTCTTTGTAATCCAAAAGAGTGGGTGCATCACTTGTTAAATTTTTGACCTCTTCAAACCCACTTTTATCAATTTTCTCAACAAGATTTTCACCCTCCGAATTATCGGGACGCTGATGTCTACTATGCAACTTTATTCTTATAGACACGTGTTGGGCCTCCAAGCGTAGAGTTTTGTAGGACAGTAGCAATTTTCCCTAAAGTGGATGACCTAAGGTTTATCAATCCGTGGGAGGCGTAGGATGAAGATGGTCTCTCTCAAACGAGCCTGCAACCAAATACAAGAAATCTCTTGTGTCCCCAACACGCCCAATACAATGGAAAATTGTATAGGTGCACTAGTTCGGTGAAGAGATGGTGATAAAAGTGTAATACGGATGGTAGAAATATATTTTGATAATCTGAATAAATAAAAACAGCAAGGTAACAAATAGTAAACGGGCACAAAAACGGTATTGCAATGCTTGAAAATGAGGCCTAAGGTGCATACTTTCACTAGTGCAATCTCTCAACAATGCTAACATAGTTGGATCATATAACCATCCCTCAAAGTGCGATGAAGAATCACTCCAAAGTTCCTATCTAGCAGAGAACATAAGAATAAATTGTTTGTAGGGTACGAAACCACCTCAAAGCTATTCTTTCCATTTGATCTATTCAAGAGTTCGTACTAAAATAACACAAAGCTATACTTTCGCTCGATCTATCCTAGAGTTCGTACTAAAATAACACCAATGCAAATTCATATTCATAATACTCAATCCAACACAAAGAACTTCAAAGAGTGCCCCAAAATTTCTATCGGAGAAATAAAGACAAGAACGTCCATCAACCCCTATGCATAAATTACCCCAATGTCACCTCGGGAATCCGCGATTTGAGTGCCAAAACATATATAAAGTGAATCAATACGATACCCCATTGTCACCACGAGTATTCAATTGCAAGACATATATCAAGTGTTCTCAAATCCATAAAAGTATACAATCCGATAAAAACGAAATCTCAAAGGGAAAAACTCAATTCATCACAACAAGATAGAGAGGAGAAAACACCATATGATCCGATTATATTAACAAAGCCCGCGATACATCAAGATCATGACATCTCAAGAATGAGAGAGAGAGAGAGAGAGAGAGATTAAACACATAGCTACTAGTACAAACCCTCAGCCCCGAGGGTGAACTACTCCCTCCTCATCGTGGTGGCCGTCGGGATGACGAAGATGGCCACCGGTGATGATTCCCCCTCCGGTAGGGTGCCATAACAGGGTCTAGACTGGATCTCATGGATACAGAGGCCTTGCGGCGGTGGAACTTCTGATCTAGCTCTACCCCTAAGGGTTTTCGAATATTTGGGAATTTATAGGGAGAAGAGGCGGTTCAGGGGGTGTCCGAGGTGGGCAGCACCCACCAGCGCGTGCCTGGGCCTCCTGGCACGCCCTGGTGGGTACTTATCCTCTTGAGCAGCCCCCTAGGTGCTTCCTTGGCCCACTGGTGGTCTTCTATCCATAAAAAATCTCCAAAAAGTTATGTGGTGTTTGGACTTCGTTTGATATTGATTTCCTGCGATGTAAAAAACAAGAAAAAACAGCAACTGGCTCTGGGCACTGGTTCAATAGATTAGTCCCAAAATATGATATAAAATTGCTATAAAATGATTGTAAAGCATCCAAGAATGATAATATATTAGCATGAATACTTCATAAATTATAGATACGTTGGAGATGTATCAGCATGCCCAAGCTTAATTCCTACTCGTCCTCAAGTAGGTAAATGATAAAAGAAATAATTTATGAAGTGTGAATGCTAGCAAAGTGCAAAAATTTGATTAATGATAATTTCAATCACTTTTCCTAGCATCATAACAGCAATTCTTTCGTATAAATCTTCTCATGTTATAGTAGCAACCAATTTATATGTTACGGTTCAAACAATGAATTCTCTTGAAACTCAACAACCTATGTTCTCAGTCACCAAGCAATTGCAATTCAACTTATTCAACGGAGTCTAAGTAAGAGCTCCAAATACTCAACCATCATATAGTCTTCTATGATTGCTAACACTCACCGCATACACATGAGCAAAACGTTTCACCGGACACACAGAAAGATAGGGGCTTATAACTTCGCCTCCCAACGTATTCACCCTTTGGGTGATGTCAACAATAATGACTCATGCTACCCATATCCAACTGGATATATGTGCCTAGATCTTTCCTCACCACATGATGCTTGCCAAAGGAGAAAAATAAAAAGGAAAAGAGAGAAAAACTTTGACTCTTGCATGAAAGTAAATACATAAAAGTAAAAGATAGGCCCTTCGCAGAGGGAAGTAGAGGTTGCCATGCACTTATTTGTTTGTATGCTCAACCCCTTAGTGCAAAAGAACGTCACGTTATATTGCCCCTTGTGATAGCAACCTTTATTATGCAGTTTGTCGCTTTTATTCTTCACCATCACAAGTTCGTACAACGCTCAATTTTCTCTTACACTAAATGATCTAACACTTTTAGAAGCAATTTTTATTGCCTTGTTGCACCGATGACAACTTACTTGAAGGATCTTGCTCAATCCATAGGTAGGTATGGTGGGTGGACTCTCAAAACAAGATTTGGGTTTAATGGTAGATGCACAAGTAGTATCTCTACTTGGTGCGGAATTTTTTGGCTACCAAAGATAGGGGGCAAGCACCACATGTTGAAGGATCTATGACAATATAGCTTCGATGTGAATATGAACAAACATAAATCATTATGTTGTCTTCCTTGTCCAACGTCAACAATTTTGGCATATAATATTTTGAAGGGGGCTCACAATCACAAAATATTTCCAAGATAGTGTATTTGCATGTGAAAGTTCTCTTCCTTATACTATTTATTAGTGAATTGCTTGTATGGCCAATATTGTGATTGTCAAGCCTCAAAAGATTACACTTTCTGAACCCAATGTGAAGCTACCACTAAGCATGATATAACTTTAAATTCATGATATTCAATTTATTCAAAAGTTTACTCATAGGATATAAGTGAAGCACTAGAGAAATTCCATAGAAAAGAGCTTCGTTGACGGGATGTGGGGGCCGCTTACTTAGCCTCCCTGGCAACTATTTGAGGACTCTATTTTATTTAAAAACTTTCAGGTCTAAGTATTTTATTAAAACAGGAAGCAAAATGAAAATAAAATGACATTTCAAGAATAGAACAACTCATGTGAAGAAACAAAAACTTAGGCTCAACCGGTACTAACCGATAATTGTTGAACAAGAAAGGTGGGATGCCTACCAGGGCATCCCCAATTTTAGATGCTTGATACTTCTTGAAATATTATCTTGGGGTGCCTTGGGCATCCCCAAGCTTGAGCTTTTGTGTCTCCTTAATTTCTCTCATATCACGGTTTTCCTAAATTTCAAAAGTTTCATCCACACAAAACTCAACAAGAACTCATGAGATAAGTTAGTATAAACCAATGCAATAACCTTATCATTATCTACTGTAGCAAATCACTAAAATTATTGTTCAACATTGCATACTAAATGCCTCTGCATAGTTAATACTCCTATCCTCGAATAGAATCATTAAACAAGCAAACATATGCAAACAATGCAAACATAACAGCAATCTTCCAAAACAGTACAGTCTATAAAGAATGTAAGAGTATCAATACTTTTTAAACTCCAAAAATTATGAAACAAATAGCACACTGTAAAGAATTTATCAGAGCTTATTTTTCAAAACAATTCAGCAATTTATCACATTATGACTTTTCTAGGGAATTTTTGCAACAACGAAAAAATTTCTGTTTTGAAACAGCAACATGTAAACTTGCAAAATAAGCATGGCAAAGGCTAGCATTGCCACTTTTATTGAAATAAAAGATGCAAAACATTATTCTAAATAACATCAAGCAAATCCTAACAAAATGAATTGACGCTCCAGGCAAAACACATATCATGTGACGAATGAAAACATAGCTCCAAGTGAGGTTACCGATAATGTTGGAGACGAAAGAGGGGATGCCTTCCGGGGCATCCCCAAGCTTAGTTTCTTGGATATTCCTTGGATATTAACTTGGGGTTCCTTGTTCATCCCCAAGCTTAGGGTTTTGTCACTCCTTATTCTCTTCATATCGACATCTCACCCAAAACTTGAAAACTTCAACGACACAAAACTTAACGGAACTTTGTGAGATAGGTTAGTATGATAAAGTGCAAACCATTTCACTTTTGCTACTGTCAAAGACAAGATTCATAATTGTTTCCATACAATGCCTACTGTAGCACGTCATTTCCACAATTCATATTGAGCAATATAAGCCATAGAAACAAGGAAACAAGCAAACTATGCATTGAAAATAGAATCTGTCAAAAACAGAACAGTCTGTAGTAGTATGTACTCAAACCATACTTCTGCTACTCCAAAAATTATGAAAAAAATATGACCACGTGAGAAATTTTTATATTAATCTTATTCAAAAATAATCAACTCAAAAGCACCCTTCTGTTAAAAATGAGACTTGTTATCGTGAGCGCAAAAGTTTCTATTTTTCAGCAAGATCAAATCAACTATCACCCAACATGATCCCAAAGGCTTTGCTTGGCACTTTATTGAAAAAAAGCAATAAAACATGATTACTACAGTACCCTAATCATGTGAACACACAAAAACACTAGGTAAAAGTGTTGGGTTGTCTCCCAAAAAGTGCTTTTCTTTAATGCCTTTTAGCTAGGCATGATGATTTCAATGATGCTCGCATAAAAGATAAGAATTGAAACATAAAGAGAGCATCATGAAGCATATGACTAGAACATTTAAATCTAACCCACTTCCTATGCATAGGGATTTTGTGAGAAAATAACTTTTGGGAGCAAGAATCAACTAGCATGTAAGGCAAAACAAGTGCAACTTCAAAACTTTCAACACATAGAGAGGAAACTTGATATTGTTGCAACACCTACAAGCATATGTTCCTCTCTCATAGTAATTTTCAGTAGCATCATGAATTAATTCAACAATATAGCCATCACATAAAGCATTCTTTTCATGATCCACAAGCATAGAAATTTTACTACTCTCCACATAAGCAAATTTATTCTCATGAATAGTAGTGGGAGTAAACTCAACAAAATAACAATCATGAGATTGAAAATTAAAATAATGATGACAAGTTTCATGGTTATCATTATTCTTTATAGCATACATGTCATCACCATAATCATCATAGATAGCAACATTGTTCTCATAATAAATTGGAACCTCTTCCAAAATAGTGGAATCCTCACTAAATAAAGTCATGACCTCTCCAAATCCAGTTTCATCAATATAATCATCTTAAATAGGAGGCATGCTATCATTATAACAAACTTGCACATCAAAACTTGGGGGACTAAAAATATCATCTTCATCAAACATACCATCCCCAAGCTTCTGGCTTTGCATGTCATTAGCACCAAGGATGTTCACAGAGTTCATACTAACAACATTGCAATCATGCTCATCATTCATGCCAATCATTTTATTAAATTCTTCTTCTACCAATTGAGCATAATTTTTGAACCATCATTTTAAAGAAAGACATTATAAAGATGATCAATATATGATGCAACCTTAATTCCATTTTTTGTAGTTTTCTTTTACGAACCAAACTAGTGATAAAACAAGAAACTAAAAGATTCGATTGCAAGATCTAAAGATATACCTTCATGCACTCACCTCCCCGGCAACGATGCCAGAAAAGAGCTTGATGTCTACTAGGAAACTTTATTCTTGTAGAAACATGTTAGGCATCCAAGCGTAGAGTTTTGTTGGACAGTAGCAATTTTCCCTCAAGTGGATGACCTAAGGTTGATCAATCCGTGGGAGGCGTAGGATGAAGATGGTCTCTCTCAAACGAGCCTGCAACCAAATACAAGAAATCTCTTGTGTCCGCAACACACCCAATACAATGGCAAATTGTATAGGTGCACTAATTCGGCAAAGAGATGGTGATAAAAGTGTAATACGGAGTGTATAAATATATTTTTATAATCTGAATAAATAAAAACAACAAGGTAACAAATACTAAACAGGCACAAAAATGGTATTGCAAAGCTTGAAAATGAGGCCTAGGGTGCATACTTTCACTAGTGCAATCTCTCAACAATGCTGACATAGCTGGATCATATAACCATCCCTCAAAGTGCGATGAAAGAATCACTCCAAATTCCTATCTAGCGGAGAACATAAGAATAAATTGTTTGTAGGGTAAGAAACCACCTCAAAGCTATTCTTTTCGTTCAATCTATTCAAGAGTTCTTACTAAAATAACACAAAGCTATTCTTTTCGTTCGATCTATCCTAGAGTTCGTACTAAAATAACACCAAAGCAAATTCATATTCATAATACTCAATCCAACACAAAGAACTTCAAAGGGTGCCCCAAGATTTCTATCGGAGAAATAAAGACAAGAACGTGCATCAACCCCTATGCATATATTACCCCAATGTCACCTCGTGAATCCGCGAGTTGAGTGCCAAAACATATATCAAGTGAATCAATACGATGCCCCATTGTCACCACGAGTATTCAATTGCAAGATATATATCAAGTGTTCTCAAATCCATAAAAGTATTTAATCCGATAACAATGAAATCTCAAAGGGAGAAACTCAATTCATCACAACAAGATGGAGAGGGGAAAACACCATATGATCCGACTATATTAACAAAGCCTGCGATACATCAAGATCGTGACATCTCAAGAACACGAGAGAGAGAGAGAGAGAGAGAGAGAGATTAAACACATAGCTACTGGTAGAAACCCTTAGCCCCGAGGGTGTACTACTCCCTCCTCGTTGTGGTGGTCGCCGAGATGATGAAGATGGCCACCGGTGATGATTCCCCCCTCCACAGGGTGCCGAAACGGGTCTAGATTGAATCTGGTGGATACAGAGGCCTTGCGGTGGCGAAACTTATGATCTAGGGCTAACCCAAATGGTTTTGGAATATTTGGGAATTTATAGGGCGAAGAGGCGGTCCAGGGGGCGCCCGAGGTGGGCAGCACCCACCAGGGCGCACCTGGGCCTCCTGGCGCACCCTGGTGGGTGATGCTCCCCTCGAGTAGCCCCCTAGGTGCTTCCTTGGCCCACTGGTGGTCTTCTGGTCCATAAAAATCTCCAAAAAGTTATGCGGTGTTTGGACTCCGTTTGATGTTGATTTCCTATGATGTAAATAACAAGCAAAAAACAACAGCTGGCACTGGGCACTGGGTCAATAGGTTAGTCCCAAAAAATGATATAAAGTTACTATAAAATGATTGTAAAACATCCAAGAATGATAATATATTAGCATGAATACTTCATAAATTATAGATACGTTGGATACGTATCAGACGCCTTCTAGCTAAAGTTGACTCTTCTCCAATCCCGTTTTCACCAATCTTTAATTTTACTAAACAAAGAATCAATAGAAGAAACACAAATCATTTTAAGATCTTCATCATTTTTATGAAAGCAATCACTAGAAAATACTTTTTATAAAATTTATTTTCTTACTTTCATCCATAGAAACATAAAGAACTTTAACTGATTTTTCAACCTTAGGCACAAAAATTTTTATCTTGAGAGTTTCTACATCATGAGAAATTCCATCAGTACTTCTAGACATATCATCAACTTTATTCAGCTTTTCTTCTATCATAGCATTGAAAACCTTTTGAGTATGATAAATTATTTAATATTATTCTCAAGATCAGAGGTATTCCTATTATTATTATAAGAAGGATTACCATAGGAATTACCATAATTATTAGAGGAATTAATAGGAAAAGACCTAAGATTAAAATTACCTCTATAAGCATTGTTATTGAAATTTTTTCGCGACATAAAATTCACATCTACGACATCACTATTTTGTTCAATCAAAGTAGACAAAGGCCATCATTAAAATCAATAGGAGCATTTTTTATTAGCAACCAACTTCATAAGAGCATCAACTTTTTCACTCAAAGAATTTATTTCTTCTACCGAATTGACTTTTTTTACTAGTAGGAGCTTTTTCGGTATGCCATTGTGAATAATTTGCCATTGTATTGTCTAGAAGTTTAGTAGCTTCACCCAAATTAATTTCCATAAAAGTACCCCTACGGCGGAATCTAAAAGATTACGTGAAACAAAATTCAACCCCGCATAAATTTTTTGTATGATCATCCAAAGATTTAACCCATGAGTTGGGCAATTCCTTAGCATCAATTTAATCCTTTCCCAAGATTGTGCAATATGTTCATGTTCATGTTGCTTGAAATTCATGATCTGGGTTCTAAGGGAAATGATTTTTGCAGGCGGAAAATACTTAGTAATAAAAGCATCCTTGTACTTATTCCAAGAATCGATACTATTGCGAGGTAAAGAAGAAAACCAAAATTTTACGCGGCCTCGCAAAGAAAACGGAAATAATTTCAAATTCACAACATCATTGTCCACATCTGTTTTCTTTTGCATATCGCATAATTCCATGAATGTGTTAAGATGGGATGCGGCATCCTCATTAGGAGTATCGAAAAATTGATCCTTCATAACAAGATTCAGCAAAGCAGTATTAATATCACAAGACTCCGCATTAGTGGCGGGAGGAGCAATCAGAGTGCTAATAAAATCATTGTTGTTGGTATTTGCGAAATCACACAACTTGGTGTTCTCTTGAGTCATGGTGACTACACGACAAGATTGCACTCAAAAACAGATCTGACGAGAAAACAGCGACCAAAAAAGAGGGCGAATAAAACGGGGATTTTTTGTGAAGTCAGGAGAGGCAAATGGCAAATGATGTAAATTGAAAGCAGATGAGATTTGTGATTAGGAAGCTGGTTGACGTTGATGATGTCTCCCCGGTAACGGTGCCAAAAATTCCTTTTGATGTTTGCTTGACCTACGTCGATATTTTCCCAAAGAGAAAGGGATCATGCAACACATCAATAGTAGGTATTTCCCTCAGTAATGAGAGCAAGGTTATTGAACCAGTAGGAGAACCACGCAACACCACGTAAACAGCTCATGCACACAAAGAACAAATACTTGCAACCCGATGTAAGAGAGGGGTTGTCAGTCCCTCACGGGTAAAAAGATAGATAAAATTGTAGTAGATTGGATAAATAGATCTTGCGGGAATGCGAGATAAAATAAATTACTCAGAATTGCAGCAAGGTATTTTTGGATTTTTGTATTAATGGATCTGAAAATAAAAGGAAATGAAAATAGAAGGCAAATATATTAAATAAGAGACCCGGGGTCGTAGGTTTCACTAGTGGCTTCTCTCGAGAAAAATAGCAAACGGTGGATAAACAAATTACTGTTGGGCAATTGATAGAACTTCAATTACTCATGATGATATCTAGGCAATGATCATTATATTGGCATCACATCCAAGATTAGTAGACCGACTCCTGCCTACATCTACTACTATTACTCCACACATCAACCTCTATCTAGCATTCATCTAGTGTATTAAGTTCATGGAAAAACGGAGTAATGCAATAAGAACGATGACATGATGTAGACACGATCTATTTATGTAGAAATAAACCCCCATCTTGTTATCCTTAATAGCAATGATACATATTTGTTGTTTCCCCTCTGTCATAGGGATCAAGCACCGTAAGATCGAACCCATCACAAAGCACCTCTTCCCATTGCAAGATAAATAGATCAAGTTGGCCTAACAAACCCCAAATATCGAAGAACAAATACGAGGCTATAAGCAATCATGCATATAAGAGATCAAAGAAGACTCAAATAACTTCCATGGATAAAAACATAGATCTGATCACAAACTCAAAGTTCATCGGATCCCAACAAACACACCGCAAAAAGAGTTACATCATATGGATCTCCAAGAGACCATTGTATTAAGAATCAAACGAGAGAGAGGAAGCCATCTAGCTACTAACTATGGACCTGTAGGTCTACAATGAACTACTCACGTATCATGGGAGAGGCACCAATGGGCATGATGAACCCCTCCGTGATGGTGTATAGATTGGATCTAGTGTTTCTGGAACTTGCTGCGGCTGAATTGATTTTCATCGACTCCCCTAGGGTTTCTGGAATATTGGGGTATTTATAGAGCAAATAGGCAGTGCGGGAGGCCACCGAGGTTGCATAACCCACCTGGGCACACCCTGGTTGGTTGTGCAACCCTCGGGGCACCCCTCTAGTACTTCTTCGGCCCATCTTGTGTCTTCTGGTCCACAAAAAGTTTCGCTGTGTTTGGACCCTGTTTGGTATTGTTTTCGTGCAATGTAAAAAACAAGCAGAAAGCAACAACTGGCACTGGGCACTATGTCAATAGGTTAGTACCAAAAAATGATATAAAATGATTGTAAAACATCCAAGAATGATAATATAACAGCATGGAACAATAAAAAAATTATAGATACGTTTGAGACGTATCACCCAGCTCCACCCCGACTCCGCCGCCGCCCCATTCGACCCGCACTCGACCCCCACCCGCGCGCGCTGCCACCGCCCACTCCACCTTATCCCCTGCTGCCGTGGCCACCCCACCCCATCACCACCACCCCCGTCACCATCGTCCGCCCTGCAGCCGCCCCTACCTCGTCCACGTCGTTGACACCGCCCCGACCCCGCCCCTCCCTCTCTTCCTCGGGCCTCCGTCAGCCTTCCCCGCACCGGCCCGGGCTCGGAGACCCCCTCCGACGATGCCCTGCAACAGCGGCCCCAACTCCCATCCACTCTGCTTCGGTCCCAGACTCCCTGCTTGTACGCTGCACCGGCGCCTGCGACGCCCCACGGTGAGCCTTCTTTTTTTCATTATTTTTTCATTTGTTAGATGCATGAATGGATATTGTTATATGCATGAATGGATATTAGATGCATGGATGCTAGATAGATGGATAAAATGTGATTTTTTGTTTGATTTGTGTAGTTTTAGTAGGTTTCTAGATACATACTAGATAGTGTTTATTAAGTTTGTGAATGGATGTTAGTCAAGTTAAGAAATGTTTTAGACACTTAGTTTCTAATATATAGATGAATAGATGTTGGTTAAGTTTGTGATAGATGGATGGATATTGTTCAAGTTAGTATTTGGTCGAGTTAGTGTTAGGTCATGTTGATTCATAAGAAGCAATTCGAGACACTTAGTTTCTAAAATAGCTAATGAAGCTTTTTTTTGCAATTTGACACGTTGTTTCATGTTGATTCATAATGTTGTGCCAATGCTTAATGTGAGGTGATGACCTAAATTTTTTTCACTTGGTGGAATTAACATGATTTGTTTTGTTCCATCTTCGTTGAGTGATCGTCGACGTTGGAGGTGTTGGTCCACAATCATCCCTCCTTTGATCGACTACATCCTCTACATCGGACGGTGAGCAACAATTCCATCACCTCGTCTGCTTTTTTCCATGTCACTAGATTTCATTTTCCCATCAAGTCGCGTAACCTAGGCGTCTCTCGTCCGAAAGGATTGCATCGATAAATATGCATTCAATTGCATATTTATCACCGCAGCTCTTTCAAATTGTCCAGCATTTTTCACGGACAGCCCGAGGATGTGTCGATTGGGTACGTTGTCCATGCTCTACCCCGTTCCGAGACAGGATTTCGACGGCGCCTTCCCGTTGTTCCCCGGATGCACATTCTCCTGGAATTTTGCCGAGACGTGTATTTGGAGAACAATGGGGAGGTGCTGCCAAAATTTTGTCTCGGAATGGGGTAGAGCATAGACAACGTACTCAATCTACACATTCTCGGGGGGGTGAGGACCCATATTTACCTATTAGAGATCTAGGTGCATTAAATGTCATTTCTTGTCAACCCTGTAAAAAATAAAAACATCAATGTGAGTAATTTAAATGAATCCTTAATTTTGTTGTGTGGCTTCCAATAAAGCAAAGATGGTAGATAATCAGTGGATGTATAGTGGGTTTTTCCATCGGAATCAAGTAACAACAGAGTGGGCCGAGAAAACCAATGTGTTTTTGAAAGAGATATTCCGTAGTCCAATGAGAATGGTGCTAGAATGCCCCTGTGTCAAATGTAAGAGATGTATGCACAGAGATAAGAGTGATATGACTAAGCACCTTCGCATGCATGGATTTTTGCCAAACTTTAGCATGCCCATAAACTTTGCCCAGCGGGACCATGGTAGAGAGGAGGTGATACGATAATGCATCACTGGTTATGAGGATGATGGGGTTAGAGACATGCTAGATGATGTCTTTGTTGCATAGCCGACACCTCCGTCACATTCAATGAATGAACTGGACGAGCCGGAGGAAACCGTAAAGGCCTTCCTGGATATCTTGCCCTCATCAAACAAACCTCTTTACGAAAGTGCCAAGCTCTCCTAGTTGGATGCCATCTTGCAACTGATGGCAGTCAAGGCCGAGTACGGCTGTAGCCGAGGTTGCTTCGAAGCATTTCTAGGAGTATGGGCTAACAGTGTCCCTGAGGACCATGAACTGCCGAAAACCATGTATGCTACGAAGAAAATCATGAAGGCACTCTCCATGGATTATGAGAAAGTACATGTTTGTCCAAAGAATTGCCTTTTGTTTAGGCATGAGTATGAATGACAACTACAATAGGAAGTGCGGTTCCTCTCGGTATATTGATGTGGTCGATGAGCAGGGTTAGAAGAAGCAGCTAAAAATCCCTGCAAAGTTTCGTCGGTATCTTCATTTCATAGAAAGACTGCAATGCCTTTTCATCACCGAGGAGTCTGCCAAAATGATGAAGTGGCAGAAGGAAGGGAAAAGGTACAATCCAAATAAAATTGTACATCCATCAGAAGGTGAAGCATGGAAGTCATTCAATATAGAATACCCTGAGGAAGCAGCTGAGGCTGGGAATGTCAGAATTGCTATATCAGGTGATGGGATCAGTCCATATGGTATATCGTCTAATCCATATAGCTACTGGCCCATGTTTGTTATTCCGCTCAATCTCCCTCCCGGTGCCATAATGCAACGCAAGACCATGTGGATGTCGCTTATAATTCTGGGGCCTAAATATTCGGGGGAAAATTTGAGTGTGTTTATGCAGCCGTTGGTGGATGATTTGCACCATTCTTGGTACTTCCCGAGGTTGACATACGACCGGCATCTGCAGAAAAATTTCATGATGAAAGTTTGGCTATAGTATTAAATGCATGACTTTCCCGGCTATGCCCTATTCTGTGATGGTGTATAAGTGGGAAGATGCCTTGCCCAGTGTGCATGCAGGCCTTGCATTTCATTTGGCTGAAGAAGGGTGGCAAGTATGTTGCCTTTGACCTGCATCGGCAGTTCCTCCCTCCAAACCATCCTGATAGGGAAGACAAGAAGAACTTCACAAAAGGCCTAGTCGTCCATTAAGTAAATGAGATTCCAATGTTTTCTGGTGCAGATGTTCTTGCTCAGCTGAAAGCTCTTAAGCCTGCTGACAAAGGGAAAGGCAAAGGAAAAGCCAAAGCCACAGGCAAAGGCGAGGGCGAGGGCAAAGGAAAAGGCAACGGGAAAGCCAAAGGTTTTGAAGGATATGGTGAGATGCACAACTGGACTCACATTACCCCCTTCACACAGCTTCCCTATTTCAAGGACCTCAATCTTACATACAACATTGATGTGTTGCACCCCGAAAAGAATGTCGTAGAGGCCCTTTTTCACACGATCCTCGACATTCCTGATAATACAAAGGATAATGTTAATGCTAGAGTCGATCAATAGAATATTTGTGATAGACCACATCTACACATGCAGCCTCCCACAGGCGGTGAAAAATCTTGGTTCAAACCATATGCTGACTTCGTGCTTAAAAAGGATCATAAGATGGAGGCATTCAAGTGGCTGAAACACGTTGTGAAGTTCACTGATGGTTACGTGTCAAATATAAGTAAGGGGGTCAATCTTTTAACGGGCAAAGTAACCAGGCTCAAGAGTCATGACTATCATGTATGGATTGAGCTGATTATGCCGGTGATGGTTCGAGGATATGTTCCCGAGCGTGTCTAGCGTGTGCTTGTGGAGCTAAGCCATTTCTTTTGCATGCTTTGTTCTAAAGAAGTATGTCCCGAGATGATAAAAGAAATGCATAAGAAGGCATCGGAGTTTATATGCAAACTAGAGAAGATCTTCCTGTCAGGATTCTTTACTCTGATGACACATCTCATTTTGCACCTCACGAACGAGGTATTGTTGCGGCGCCCTGTGCAGAATCATTGGCAGTACGGCCCTGAGAGACAGAACAAGCATCTGAGATAGAAATGTGGGAACAAAGCTAAGATTGAAGCTTCCATAGGTGAGGCAGTTATCCTAGAGGAGGTGGCATACCTCAGGACAGTGTACTATCTGGACCATGTTCCCATGCTGCACAATAAGGTGTCTCGATACAATACAGACGAACCCAAGTATAAACCCAAGTTGCCTCTATTCAGTGGGCAAGGTGGCAAGGCTGGATGCTCGACACCTTATATCATGCCACAAGATGAGTGGGAGGATGTCATGTTCTATATCTTGCACAACATCAAGGAAGTTGAGGATGAGTGGATGAGGTAATACCTTTTCACCATTCTTTTAGTCAATTCATTATGTTCACTTTGCCTTGTTCTAATACCGCTTTTCTTATTTTAGTTAATTCGTTGATGAAGAGTAGACAAGAATGCTGCCTCCTACTGAAACAGAGGCACTTCCTCTTCTCTGAAAGGGTGCTGATGGAAGGAAAAATTTTGTTGCATGGTTCATGGAGAAAGTAAATTTCCACCCTTCCCTATTACCTAGTCCACCCTACAATTCCAATTAAACTAATGCACCCTATAATTTCAATTAAACTTGTAGGGAAAAGATCTGAACACATCAATGTATGAAGAATTGAGATGGGTTTTCATGGGTTTTAACAGTCGGGCCATGACATGCGAAAAGTATGATGTGAATGGGTATCGCTTCCATACAGAGGAGCACCAAAATAGTTGGCATGATCCCAAAACTATAAATACCAGAGTCTTCACCGAAGGAGATAATAAAGTAGAGTAATGCGGAAGGGTAGGAAAAATATACGAGATTACATTCAAACATGGCCGTGAACCCCTAAGTCTCACTGTGTTCAAATGTCGATGGTTCGACCCCAAAAAGGGTCTGAGACATACGCCTTCTGTTGGTTTATTTGAAGTTAAACCATAAACCGTATATGTCGGAGCTGATCTCTTTATCGCGACTACCCAAGCCACACAAGTATATTATCTGCCTTACCCATGTCAGAAAGAGTACCTAAAGGGTTGGGAAGTTGTTTTCAAGGTGTCGCCACATTATAAGCTACCAGATCCGAACGATGATGATTACTACAACATAAACCCCATGACATACAAGGTAGTGTTCTTTCAAGAGCAACATGATGACCTGGTCCGAAACAAGGACGATGATGACTTGTGTTATGTTGACCTGGACCCAGACAATGACGATGCACGGATTTATGGTGAGGAAATTGGGAATCAAAGAGACATAATTATGCTTGAAAAGTTAGATGAAGACGTTGATGATGAGGAAGAGCCTCCACCTCCGTCAGACAACAAAGAAGATATGCGTGATAGTGATGATGAGACCGGTCGACAAATAGATTACAATGGCGATGATTCATATGGGTTCTAGAAAATGTAAGTTCTCTTAATGATGATCGAGGTAGATTACAATAGTATGCTTAATGTGCTCTTCTCTTATTAATGTTCTTTTATGTATGCTTAATGTGCTCTTCTGTTATTAATGTTCTTTTCTGTATGCTTAATGTGCTCTTCTGTTATTAATGTTCTTTTCTGTATGCTTGTTTATTTGATACCCTTACTAATTGTTTATTCTCTTCTCAATGTAGGTTTGCTAATCATGTGCAAGTCCAGCGGTGAGGGTTTCCTAAGCAAATCCAAAGGACTTACTCGGTGTGGACGAGCCCACAAGGTCCCCCCCCCCCCCGATTACATGAGGATGACACCTCATAGGGAGGTCGAGGGGTCGGGGGAGGAGACCCTAGAGGAGGAGGGGGAGAGCCCCTAGAGGAGGAGGGGGTGGGGGAGAGGCACCCGGGTCAAAAAACTCCGGGTTGTGTCCAAAATAGGGGTGGTCTTCTTCGATTGCATCCTATACTAAGCCACCTTCTGAGTCTGAGGAGGAGGAGGTTAACGAGGAGGAGGAGTGCGAGGAGGAGTGTGAGGAGGAGGGGGAGGAGGAGGGCGAGGAGGAGGGTGGTGGAGGGGAGGGTGATGCTGAGTTGTGGGGTGACTTGTCGTCAGGTGGTATGAAGGGGTGGTTGTGTGGTATTGCAGAACTACCTACACAACCTTGTATCAAGGCGAACAAGTTGCTCATTGAACCCGCGGGGACAGAGTAAGTGCCTCTCAATCATATTTTGAACACATGCCAACATCTTCTTATTGTACACATGCTAATTCTTTGATTTCTTTTGCAGGAACTGGATCCTTCACGGAAAGGGTCGTAAACTAAACGGCCTTATCACTGTCCTGTTGAAGGAGTTTTGGCTCGGCCTATTCTACCCATGGCCAGACAGGAATGCGGAGCTGCGGGTTTTGACCACGAGCTGGGCCCACTATGAGGCTTCCAGCCACGCAGAGTATCGGACGGCCGCTAAGGCCCTGATCACCAAATTTTGGGTAAGTTCTCTTTAGAATCACTTGTCTTCAGGTTCATTCATAGTTTATCATTGAATCACTCGACTCATGCCTTGTTTGCTTCTGGTTTTATGCATGATTGCAGCAATTCTATAGAGTTCTTGACGAGCACAAGGCCAGAGCCGACGTGGTCTTGCTAGCAACTGTGAAGAAGAAAGATCGTCAGTTGTAGTACGAGGTGCGTTGGGTTGCCGTCTCGCACTAGTACCACTCCTACCTTCATCAAAAGATGATAAAAGTGAAGCGCAGAAGCAACGACTTACCTTGAACAGGGCAGTACATGAAGGTAAGTATTAGAGACTTTTCATTCCAAGGTATAAGCAGTCAAGTTCATTGTTTCGTGCTGACATGTCATGCTTCCATTTTTTAGGTTATTCCTCCTAGGTGCTTTGGAAAGTATGAGGGATGGGCTAGGTTGGTGGATAGGTGGCTCGGCGACGATGCAGAGTTTGCTGCCAAGAGCAGCAAGAACCGGGCTAACATGGAAATACGGAACACACGGACAAGGTAACAGGAACCACTGGGGCTTGAAGGCCATGAAGGTATATCTATATGCATGATGCATTTTTTTTCTTTGTACCATCATGTTCTTATGTATGGCTAAATTTTGTATGATGTTGCGGGAGGACAAGTTGAAGAGGCCGCTCTCAGACATGGAGTCGTGGAAGATGGCCCGTGAGTGGAGTGACCGCAAGGAAGGCGAGAGCGAGTACTATGGCAGAACCGAGGAGAACCTGGAGTCCTACAAGGAGCAGTTTGAGAGGTTGCATCCACCTGGTCGAGATGCTCCTGACGTCGTCCTATCTCAGATCGACGACATGGCGGTGGTGGCCATCCAGCCGAAGTCCCATGGCTGGTACCCGTGTTTCGATGGCTTGATCACTCCGTCTATCTCGTACACACGGCTTCGAGCTACCAACCCGAGCCCGTTAGAGACTACGAGCCGTTCGCAGCCTAGCTTAGCCCACCAGCATGCTGTAAGTACTTCCCCCCTTATCTTCTTTCTCTCTCACTTTCTCAGTTTATTTTCAGCATTGCCCACTTAGAAACAACCTAAATTTTGTAGGCATATAAGGCCTTTGTCGAGCTTAGGAATCTCGAGGTGCAGGAGTACTTGTAATGAGTGAAGGAAAATGATGATTACAATCGTCAGATGATGACAGTTAGTTTTGACCTCTTAAAACCAAGCTAAAATTTGCACTTTCATTCCTTTTGACCTTCTAGTTTGCTTGGTTAACAAACATCTAGGCTATGTTGGCGTCTTGGACTAACCGCATGGATCCACCACAAATTGGACCCCCACCACCACTTGCTGGAGAACCCCCACACATGCCCACATTCAATGAATGGGTGCCACTAGGCAGTCAGACTCCGGTTAGTACATTTTCCTAATTATTGAAAAACTAGCTCTTGTTCAGTCAACACTATCATATCATATTTAACCTTACAATCTCTTTTCAAACATGTAGGGGACCAGTGGCTCGACTCCTGCTTCAGAGAGCCTAGTCACTCCGATCTTTCAAAGTGGTGATGGTCTTCGCGGTTCTCACGATGATGGTCCTAGTCTTGGCTAATGATGTGTTCATGTGTTGGAATACTTTCCATGTTCCGTACTTCTTAGTTTCTTTAGATGACGATGATGATGTTCCATGTGTTCCGATACTTATGTTCATGAAGTTCCGACGATGATAATGTTGATGATGCTGATGATGATGATGATCTTGAGTATCTTTAGATGATGAACTTGATGATGATCTTGAGTATCAAATGATGATCTCTCTTATTTCTGTCTATATATGGTCTCTGTCATATTTTGCGAATGTAAATGTTGTCAAATTGAATGGAAAATGAGAAAACAGAGCAAATAAAAAACAGAACAGATCTATCCCAACGTCCTCGTCGTCGGCATAGCCATGTCCAGGAGAAAACCAGGAGCCACATGTGGCACAGGTATGCCGACGGCCTGGCCGTCGGCATATCCTGCTTCCAGGAGCGCCCAGTGACTGCCACATGGCATATATAAGCCGACGGCCTGGCCTTCGGCATAGATTTCCACCTATGCCTACGGCCAAGCCGTCGGCTTATATACGCCACGTGGGCGTCTCTGGTTGGTTAGCGTGTGTGACGGCACCGTCTGTTGTCGTCTGATGATTTTCTCTGCCGACGGTGTATCTATGACGATGACCGTACGGAAGCCGTCGGCATATATTCCTATGCCGACGGCTTTTCTATGCCGACAGTCTGACGGGTCTATGTTGATGATATCTATGGTTATGTTGGCTGTCGGCATAGACCTAGGCCGACAGCCCATGGTCGTCGACATATAGAGGGTTAGTCCGGTAGTGCATGGGACACGAGCCAGCTCATGTGACTCAAGGTAACGTCATATCCCATGCACTACTCTTCCTCATCAGAGCCCGTAACCCTGACGGTGCCGGTGGATGTCAGATCGATGATGGATCCGTCCTCGGACGAGCCGGTGACGTCCACCATGACGCGGTTGTGGCACCCAGACTAGTGCACTGTACAGGGCACCGAAGAATGCGACTCCGCCTCGCCAACATCTACCGCCATGAGGGTTGCCGCCGCCTCGTGTGCCCGCTGCCTTGCACGGCGGGCATGCCAAGCCATGTGGTGCATCCTCCGCCTCAGCGCGCCAACAGAGGGGTTGCGTGTCCGCCACCGCGTTGGGACGCCAGACGGACTGCACCACCACTGGTAAGGCAGCGCTGGCACCAGGAAAACCTTATACACAGAACCTTAGCAGTAGTGGGGGTTAAAAAGAAGTGCTGCTGGTATTTAGCAGCAGTGCGTATCCACATAAGGCGATGTTGCTACGGATATAGCTGTAGCGCGGCATGGACGGAGGGTGCTACTACTAAAATTGCTAAACCGTTCCCACCAGGCAAAGTGTAGTAGTAGCGCGTACGCCTCAGACGCGCTACTGCTAAGTCGTTTAGCAGTAGCGCTTTCCACTGACACACACTACTACTAAACCCATTCTATCTTCTTCCCCCAACCACCACCCCTCACTCTCCCCCTCTCCACTCCCACTCTCACTCTCCGATGCACGTCGTCCGACGTCGCCGCTGACGTACGGCCCTCCTCCACTGCCGCATTGCCGTCGCCGCCCTTGCTTCTCCTTCCTCAATATGCGGCAACCCTCCTCCTCCTTCCTCCTCCGGCCGCGTCCTCCTCCCTCCTCCAGTCGCGTCCTCCTCCCTCCTTCGTCTGTGACCCTCCTCCCTCATCCCTCCTCCTCCTCCCACCGCCCTCCTCCCCTCCTCCCTCCTCCTCTCTCCTCCCTCCTCCCTCGTCCTCCCACCCCTCCTCCTCTCTCCTCCCTCCTCCTCCTCCCTCCACCCTCAATCTCTCCTCACTAATAATGTAGTTTATTTACTATTTTTAGTAAGTGCTTAATTTAGTTTATTTAGTAAGTGATATTTAGTAAGTACTTAATAGAAGTAGTTTATTTAGTAAGTGCTTAATTTAGTTATGTTAGGTTTATATATAAGATAATTTAGGGTTTCATTAAGGTATTTTTAGTAAATGTTAGGGCTAGAACTAGGATGTTTTAGACATAGTTTGTTAGTGATAGAACTAGAAAAGTAGGGAATAGTTTTTTTGAATATAAAATAGTTTTTTGAATAGGATAGAAAACTAGTGAATAGGTATAGAAATTTTTTTAATTTTGTTTTTCAATATAGTAATGTATTGGAAAATTTAATTATTTTTATGTCATTATCACTTTGTCATCAAAGAATGCTATATGAGATTTGATGATCTAAAATTTTCACTCGGTGGAATATGCAGGCTTTGTAGAGTCGTGTCTCCTTGGAGTGATCGTCATCGGGGCTACCTCTAGCTACTTCCTCTACACCCGAGTCGCTGAGCTAAAAGTCCATCTCCTCCTTCACTACTCCTCGGTGTGTTGAATGGAGTAGAACTATGGTATTGAGTCGGTGAGCTCATGTGCGAATGCTTATGATAATTGATCCGGATGGAATTGCAAGTTAAGCATCGTTGTATGTGTATGGACATCTTTGTATCGCATGGAAAATCCGAGTGACCTATGTTTTGCCGGAGTGTTGATTCATTTCTGTTCTGGCAAATTTTAGGCCCTCGATATGTCCTATTTTAGCAAAGGTCATGCCGGATTTTTCCATGAATTTAATCATGGCTTGTGCTAGAATATGTAGGAAATATCGAGTGCCCCGGATTTTCTAGAAAGAGAACTAAACGACATTTCGAGTTGACTTTAAGTTTATCGGGGCTCCATACTTGTGCTAGAAGAAGAATGTCGAGTCTTGTCGTGGGGGTCGCTTTTCCTTCTTCTCTTCGTGATAGACCTTTGTTCTGCACTGGGGAAGAAGGATTAGCGACCATCATCAACGGTCGAAAAATCGGTGAGGGAGTGTCCACCATATATGAGAGAAGAAGAATGTCGACTGTTGTCGTCGGGGTCGCTTCTCCTTCTTTTCCTTGCGCTAGATATTTGTAATGCACTAGGGAAAGGAGGAGTAGCGACCATCACTGATGGCCGCAATATCAGAGAGGGAGTGCCCACCATATAAGTGAGATGAGAGTTTAGTAAGGAAGACTCGACAGACCTAAATTCAACCCGTTGCATATTGAGTAATAGTGATCTGTGTGTTGAGTTTCCTGGTAGTTGCCTTTGGTCGATTTTTAATTAATTGTTTCAACTATGAACATAGGAAATGTCTGACGATGAAAAGGAATTCGGTATGTGCGAATACTGTGAAGACGAGCGCGGCCTGTGCGACAGGCCTCACCTAGTTGTTGGTAGGCGCTTCAGCATCAAGCTGGATGACACCTTCGAAGTGGATACAGTAAGTCACGAGCCTTCGTCTTTTTTTGCAATTAAGCATGACTTCTGCTTCTTTTGCTTCAACTTATACTTTTAATTTTTTTATTATTCTACTAGTGTATCCCCTGCCATGCAAGAATATATGTCTTCGATAAGGTTGGTTTCAGTAATATGGAAACTATGGAGGTAAAAAGAGTTAACTTGAGGACCGAGCATGGTTATAGTTTTGCCGCAAAATTATACAATTCAGACAAATACATCCATTTTGAATGCAAACAATGGAGAGAACTATGCAAGGCTTATGCATTTGAGCCTGATATGCTTATCACCTTTGATATTCGTCCGAAAGATGATATTGAAGATAATATCGACATCTGGGTCGATGTGCAAACGCCTCCAGTTCTACCATTATGTGAGTTTATCAACCATATTTATGTCTTGGATATTGTTTATTCAAAAATAGTTGACAACTAATTTCTATTGACAACTTATTTCCATTCAAGCAAACATGTATGGCGCTTGGTAGACATGACCTACTACTGTCCCGGGGCTAAACTAAACTGTGAGGAGATAAGTCATTATGTTTCATGGCTTGAGGATCTTCATACTGTAAAGACAAATTATTTTCCTAAACTTGAAAATCTTAGTACTCAAAACGTGTGACCAATAGTGTTCGTACTGAACTACGGTCACATATAGTTAGGAAAGATGGTAAGATCTTTACTATTTGTCCTCAGTGCATCTTTTGCATACATTATTTTTTAAGCTAAACTTCATTGCTAAGTATGTTATTACGATGTTCTTCAACAGGGACTCCCGATGATAGTTGTGCCTTAGTGGATTGAGGCTAAAGGTCGCATGTCCATGGTTATCATACGGCCAAGACATCCTACATTGCACATGAGTGTATTTAGGATTTCTAAAAGCGAGCAAGTCTTAATAGTCAAAGACTAGAACAAAATTGTGAAGGGGCAGCAATCAGAAGCGTAGCCCACAATTAGGAGAGGTTCATCTGCATGCTCCAATATGGTGAATCGGGAGTGCTACACATGTTCTATGCTATTTTACCTGAGAGAGAGCAGCATGAGTGATTAGCTAGCTAGAATGATTGTTGGTGGTGATGACTATGATGATTATTATTAGCTAGTGTTGGTGGTGATTAGCTATGACTATGATGATTAAATAGTGTTGGTGGTGATAACTATGATGATTATTAGCTAGTGTTGTTGGTGATGATATGACGCAAGAGTTTTTATATTAATATGATGATGATGATGATGAGTTATTATATCATTGGGTGAAAGAACCACGGATTAGTTTCAAGTGGATGGATCCTAAGTGATCAAGTCATGGATTATCGTGATAATCCATGACTTGGTCACTTAGGATCCATCCATTTGAAACTAATCTGCGGTTCTTTCACCTAGTGATTTAATAACTCATTATAATGAGAAAAACAATCTCTAAATTGCTACTGTATGAAAACTTGTATAAAGGTGTATTAATACGACCTAAAATTAAAAAATTAGAATACGGAATAATAGTAGTATCGCGGGCTGTGAGAAGCGCTACTAGTAATTACCAGTGGCGACTATTGTAGAACACACTACTACTAAGTAGATATAGCAGTAGCGCGTGCCAACAAATGCTACTGCTAATCTTTAGTTGTAGCGTTATATTAGTAGCGCGGTTACCAGCGCTACTGATAGGCCAATAACCCGCGCTACTGCTGGGCTTTTCCCTAGTAGTGCACACCTAGCTGTGGATCCATGCGTCATTTAGGAGGAAGGAATGGATTATTGATGGAATGAGTCTGAGCGCTGTCGTCGGGCGGCCTCATCCTGGGAGCGGCGGAGCGCAAGCCGGATGGTCATCTCCTCCTCGGGGCCGCGTGGGATAAGCTCGGAGTTGACAAATATGGAGGTGTAGGACTCGGATCCGCTGCCCGCCATACCAAAGAACTTCATATGGGAGCTTGGGTGTGGAGTAGAGTGGATGGGAGGGGAGGGGAGTGGAGTGGTTAGGGTTTGGTCCCGGGAGCCGATGGTGACGATTATATGTGGGGTCGGGTGGACCAACATGGGCCGGGGATGATGTGACGGACGCACCCGGGCCTCCCCATATCCACCCCATATTTGGGTTGGATATGAGGGGTGCCGGTCATCCCGAGCATTTGTGGCCGGTTTGAGACGCCCATCTGGATCGGTTTTTTATTTTGACCGGTTAGTGAATGGGCCGTCCGCCCTAGCGTATGAGGAGGGTTTGAGGCGCCCAGCTATAGATGCTCTAATTATCTTATACACATGGTTTTATGTCATCAAATAAATTGATTCACTGGCATATGTCCAATCTATGTGTGTGAATCATCTACGATACAAGATACATTAGTGCAATCTAGGTGGATTTTTAAAACAATTTGCATTTAGTTGTGGCATGCATAACTTTTCAAATTGAAATTTGCTTTACTTATGCTAAAATTTCCTACATAGTTTAAATCATAAACCATCCACACCATCAAGCCCATGCAACTAATCCAGCTTTCACCACATACACGTTCTCCACACCATCAAGCACATGCAAGTCATCCACATCATTATTTTGCATTTTTTTACTTTCAAACAACAAATAATTAAACTTGAGTCAAGCACAGTATAACTTGCATCCACCCTCCATTTACCTCTAGGTTTTCTACTGACATATGGTGAGAATGTGGTCGGCATTATTCTCATATATTCTAATTTTATTGCTATAAATTTTCGTAGCAATACCTGGGGTGTTATCTAGTGGGATTAGATTTCAAGCAACCATTCAATATTTAAGGTATTAATCAACGCCCCTCCCTCATCGAAGCCCGTCAAACTTTGTTTGTAGTAGACAATCAGAAAGTCGTTGGTTGAGAGTTGAGACCCTTGGGGCCAACACACTAGAATAACAACCGTCACCAATAAGGAGAAGTGTAAATCCAAAGGATCCAATCTTTCTTTTTGCGAGAAAACTTCTGATCTATTCATCTTCAATCATGGCAGTACAACAAACACCATAAATAAAAAAATTGCATCCAGATTCATAGAGCACCTAGCGATGACTACAAGCATTGAAGCGAGCGGAAGGAGCACCGACGTCATCGCGCCTCCCTCGCTGGAGCTGGGCAAAACTTGTTGTAGTAGACAATCAAGAAGTCATCGTGCTAAGGCCCCATAGGACCAGCGCACCAGAATAGTAACCGCCGCTGATGAAGAGTAACGTAGATCGGAATTATCCAACCTGAAAACACAGGAACGTAGACTAAAAACCAAATCCGAGCAAATCAACACAACTAGATCCGCCGGAGACATACCTCCACACGCCCACTAACGATGCTAGACGCACAATTGGGACGGGTCCAATCTGTAGACACATGAAGTCTGGATCCAAGCAGTTCGACGATGACTTGCTTGGATCCACGGGGGGCTTGCTTGGACTATTGTTGACCTTCTTGACTTGTGTCGACCAGACTTCACTTTTGTTCACTACTTACGTGGCGTGCCAGGTAGGATAGGTTGTGGGACCTTCAATACAGTTGAAACCATTACTACAATAGGCTCACTTTCGAGATAGTGGGGGCGCCATCCTGGATGGCTTGTGCTTTTGTTATCTTAGTAGGTGCTCTCGAGTGTTGCAAGCTCCTCCAGTGCATGGCTTTGATTTTAGGGATTTTTACATCTGTGCCCCTGGTTCCTTAGCTCTATTCATTCATCCCCATGCTCTTAAACTTTTGCTCAATTTTCCCCACTCCCTTGCCAGAAACCCTCATAACTAGGCACAACGGACGCTGCCGTCGGGTCCAAGGCTTGACCGTTAACTCTGACTAGTGGGGCCATGCTAGACTGTGTCGTCCGTTCGACCTGACAAGTGGGGCCGCGTTGGGTGGTGTCACTGTTCGACCATTGGGTCGTGGTTTCTTTGGGCCATCCCTTGCATTAAAAACGTTTGTGCGCACCACCAGGACAGAAGCCTGCTATGCATGCACCCAACAAAGCCTACATGCATGCGTCGATCGAGCCTGCATGCGCCGATGCCACGATCCCACGATGCGCCGACCGAGCCTGCATGCGCCGATGCGTCCGCCATGATGCACTAACCGAGCAGCTTTCTTGCACGCCAGCCGCCACAGATGCAGCGACGGTCACTGCCGCTGGTTCCTCTCTTCTAGCTAGGTGGCTACATATTTGTGGCTTGTGTAAAAAAAGAGCCACTCCCTTGCTTAGTTGTACTCATTCATCCCTACTAACAAAGCTTGCTTGCATGCACTTGGTGGTTACTAACAAGGGAACCCTACTAACAAGCCGAGCTCTCTAAGAAAATAATCAACAAATATGTAGTCCCAATATAGGGCCAACAAGCTCATAGCATGATCACATATCTCAAACTAGGAAGAACTTAATAATAGAATAGATAGAAAACTTAAGAATAGAATTTAAGAAAAGGGCCAACAAGCCCATAGCAACTCCAACATAGTTCAATTACAACTTAACATAACATAGACTAAAAAAAGGTAGAGGGTTTAGAACCCTAGCCGACGCCTTCTCCACCTCTCTCCTCCTCCAGGCGCCCTTTTCACTGCTACTCCGGGGCGTTGTCGATGGGGTACGGAAGATTGTGCATGCGCGTCGCGGTGGGGAAGATGTTGTTGTACTCTGTGAACCTGTTGTGGGTGGTGAAAGCGATGAACTCGGAGCCACACCAAAACACCCGGCCGAGGAGGTAGAAGGCGTTGAATGTGTTGGTGAAGTAGGCAAGGAGAGCAACCACCACCCGGTTTTGGATGACCTCCTCAACGCGGAACATCGTTGGAGATCCCCTCGGGAGGTGGTGGTAGCCGGACGCGAGGAAGAACTCGGTGAAGTTGCTTGCGGTCCTCAGCCTTGATATAGCCCACACACGTAGTGTGTGATCAACGTACACGCCGGTAGGGTAGAGCCTCTCCGGCACGGTGGGTGGGAAGCGGTAGGTTGGTCTAGTGTACTGCATGGCTGAGGAATGTGCAGAAGATGGAGCAAGGGTCAAAGAGCAAGAAGGGAGATGGATGAGGGATGGCAGAGGCAGAGGGTGGCTTAAATAGCCGTAGTTCTACGTGTTATTTGGTCGTGGCAATAACGAGGTCAAATGTGAAGTAACCCGTTTTCAAACCCACTGCAGCATCGGGAGTGTACACATGTGGGAAACGGTGGTTTGAAAAAGAAGAAGAAAAAGAAGCTAATTGCACGCATGGGAATCCGTGGTCATATATATTATATGAACAAAAAGAGACAATTTTTGAATAGTTTGTGGCCATTTTGCATGATAAAAATAAATTTGGCCCTTAAAAATTGGTCATTTGCCACGCAATGTCAATTGATTTCAAACGATGCAAAAATACAAAGCCAGCACGTTCACAAAAAACAGAGCAAACGATGCAAAAAACGATGCAAAAATACAGAGCTAGCACGTTCACAAAAAACAAAGCAAACGATGCAAAAAAAACGACGCAATTCGACAGCCCAACCAGAGCTTGGTTTCCTTTTGGGCCCAATAACAATGTTTTTTTTCACAGAGTCAGTGGTGGGTGAGCAGCCGAGCACAACGAATAGGATAGCCTCTCGCGGATCGCCCCGCGATCCAACGATGCGGAGCCATCCTTGTGATCCAACGGCGCGGAGCCTGCACACAGCCAGCCCACGTAGTTCCTTCTAGAAGGCCAGATTTGAGGGTTGTCGCTTGGCGCGATGGTATGATCCGACGGCTGGCGTTGGGAGCTAGGTTTAGGCGAAACCCCGCGGGGTTTTGAGGGGTTTTGAGCTGGTCAACGGGTTTTCGATGGCTTTGACTAAGCATAAGTAACTTTAAAAAATCAAAAAAATGAAACCTTCGCCGTTCGTTGTTTTATAAGACAAACTAACGAGGAAAAATACTAAACTTGGTCTATGGTCATTTTCATGACAAAAACCCTAGCTGGCACGATCGAGGTCAAATGAGCATCATTAATTTTTAAAAATCAAAAAAAATATAACTTGCGCACAATGTTGTCTTATGTGACATGTTATCAACCAAAAATCATAAACTTGGTATATGGTCATTTTCATGAGAAAACCTTCACACATATGAGCTATCATGTACATGATTTCATAGAGTTCAAGGAGAGGAGGTGGTGTTACCTTCTGATTTTGAAAAATTAAAAAAATTAAAAAAATCAAAAAAAATCACTAAAGCTTTATTTTAAAGTGAATAAGAAGGATCTGAAGTTAGTTTTCCATTTTCATGTTTCAAAACGTGTTTTTAATAGTTTTTATATTAAATCATATGTTTTCAAAAGAAAATGTAAAAATATGAAGATTAATTCAAAAAATAGTGAGACTTCGAATCTACACAACGGAAAGTGAATATGTGTTAATAAAAAAACATTTGGCTCATTTAGAGTAGGTTCAAACAAACTTGATTACAAATGGGCTGTTTACCCTTGCTTGGGAGCTCATTTGGAGCACATTTTCTCAAATTCAAATTTATTTGACCTCCTCTAAATCACTTCAAATTTTGCACACATGATCTCCTACACAAATATAGATAGTTTGCCAAGGTTTTACTTGTTTTTGCATTTTCTTGAATTTGTACTGTCTAGGTTTGCCAAGGTTTACATGATCTCATTTGGAGCATGCATTTGATTTCCTACACAACATGTGTGATCATTGCAGCACCTAAGATCATAGTTCACAACATCTAAGCATAACTAACCATAGATTCAGGACAAACAAATATACCACATGCAAATTTAAGGACATACGAATATAGATAGCAACTAGATTACTAGCATAACCAACGAGAGATTCAGTTGAACAAACCATAACCAACGAGATTCAGTTCAACAAACCAAAAGTAACCCAACAGTTCAACAAACCAAACTAAAAGTAACGCAACATCACATCATCGGTCACATCACGCCAGAGTCAGGGCCTTCGCGAGGGCGGCATGTTGCCCCCTGATCATGTAGTCCTCCCCGCGAATCGCCACATCCTCAACATGAGACAGAAGGTGATCGAAGCGGCCATCCCTTGGCTTTGGCTTGGTGGTGCAGTAGGGGCAGTGCCACTTCTTGAACTTGCGGTTGTAGAAGGAAGCAACTCCCTTGGCCTTGATCTTCTCCACCTCCTTGGCTGTGAAGGACGCGACGTTGCCCTTGTACACATCATCTCTAGAATCATACTGCACACATGAATGAATTGCATTAATACATTATAGATTCATATACACCATGTCAAAGGAACTAAATGAACAAGGGATATGCTTACCTCATATTCAGAATCGTCACTAAACGCCCCCTCGTACGGGTCGTAGTCGGCCAGCTTCCTCTTTCTCCCCCCCCCCCAACCATCATCCTCCTGAATATACAATTACATCCATCACTAGTAGCCAATTGAAATTTTAGATATGCACACATGACACATTGATCATAGGGCTAATATACTCCCAATATCAGAAATGTTTTAGAAGTGGGGTTTTCTATTTCTGTGCCCCTTAGCTCTATGCATTCAAAAACCACATCCATCACTAGTATATCAATGTATTAGATTTGTACACACATTTATCAAAAACCCCAATATGACATTCAAATAACACATTGATCATTGGTCATGCACACACATTGAAGAACAGAGCTAATATAACTACATATCGTGAAAAAATTTATATACTAATGAATCAAATAACTTCTTAATCAATGGATTCCATTTGGGCATATGACATTCAAAACCCCAATCTGAGTAGCATTCAAAAACAAATATAACAGGGACCCAATCTAACGCAATGAATCTGAGTAGCATTAAAAAACCCAATCTGTGAGCACTAAAAACAAATCTAATAAGCGTCATAGCATTAAAAAGCCCAATTTGTTCACAACATCTAGCATTTTTGCAACGAATTTATCCAAATCTAAAAACAAATCTAAAAACCCCAATCATTGCACCACCTAAAATCATAGCTCACAACATCTAGCTAGCATTTTTGCAACGAATTTATCATACAAACCCTAGTCCAAAAACCCCCATACCCCCAACCCCGGCCCATCTGTCAAACCAACTACTCTAACCATCTGAACTACTGTATGAATCACAATCTAACCAATGCAACTACGGAGCAACTAACTCTACAAGCTAAGCAAGTGCAAATACCTGCTCCTCCACGGCAGGCGGCGCAACGGGGGCATCGGGATGTAGTGCGCCGCTCGACATTGTCACCTTCTGCAGCGATGAGGTAGAGCCCGCCACATCCGCAGCGGTTGCGAGTTTCCCCACACCACCATGGACGCCGCCGACATCTGCGGTCACCGCGCCCTGACCCTGCAGCTCCACCACATCTCCGGCCACTGTACCGGCGTCACCACGAGCGTCGGCCATCTGACAGATGGAGGCGATGAAGGTGAGGAAGAGGATGCGGTGGGGGAGAGCGAGACGGTGCGGTGGAGGCCGTGGAGGAGAACAAGACGATGTCGGTTGGGGAGAGGAAGACGATACGGCAGCGAGGGGATTTGGGGGAAAATGATAGGGGCGATGGAGGTGGTTGCCCTATTTATATGATGGGACGTTTCGAGCATATGTCCATGGACACGTGCTACCCCACGATCGCGGTCTTGCATGCGCCCACGTATACACGACCCCACTCGTAGCTAACGGTCAAAGGCATTGACCCGACGGCAACGTGCGTTATGACCTGTTCTGAGGGTTTCGGGTAAGGGAGTGAGGAAAAGTGAGTAAAAGTTAACAGAGTAGGGATGAATGAGTAGAGCTAAGGAACCAGGGGCATAGAAATTGATTCCTGATGATTCCTGCTTGGGTTACTAGTGTCCCATCTAGGCCGATGGTCCGTGGCGCTTGTGTCGATGATCCTTTGGTCATTTCCATTGTTAGTGTTATCCCGAGGTGGTGCCATCTTGTGTTGTACTATTTTTTTTTTATTCAATGGATACATGTATCTCTCCACTTTGGTTTGGAAAAAAAATTGATTTGTTATGCATGATAGACTAAATACCATAGTCATGCTGCACGAAAAAACTTTCTTTCTGGCAAACTATGCATCTTAAATTTGTGGAGATGGAGTCTTGCAAACAAGAGATCGCCTATTCTAAAATTGCAAAGCTTGCCAACCTTGATGGAGCTACATCTTGTTGAAATCTTAGGATGGGCCTAAGGGCCCATTTAAGCCATCTAACAATTTCTGAAAATCTCTAAGGGCCCATGTGGGTTATATGAAACTAGGGGTGGTGGGAAGTTTAGTCTCATCTTGATATTTTATGAGGAGTTGGACCTCCTTATAAGAGATTTTTCTTCCACATGCTATTGGAGCTTGAGAAGAGAAGAGGCCCTCGCGCGCTCCTCCACCTCTGCCCATCGGGCCATGCCTCGAAGCGGCGAGGGTTGCGGGAACGAGCCGAACCGAGCTCACATCCACGATCTGAGAAGTCAGATTGTGGGTTGTTACCGACTCATACGTTCCACGCGGCCACGCATATATATGTGGGGCGTCTTCCAACCCTAGCCGTCACAAATCATATCGCATCTCTGCCTCCACGCCCACTGTCGTTCCTTTGCTGCTGCTGCCACCAGCGACTCCATCCCATCGGTCGACGGGACAGGTCTCCGAAAACCCGGCTGTACGGGAGAGGGGCGATTAGGTTTTTCGGAAGCGACTACTCGCCACCAATCCACGCTTCCTCTACGCCTTCTTCATCAACATGTCTCAACCGACTGTCTCGCCGCCGAGAAGCTCGATACCGAGAAGAAGGCCGCCGAGGATGCCGATGTTGCCACCACCGCCCCTGTGGGCTCTACCTGGTTGATCGAAGGGTATAACATGTTTATCCCTCTTCCGCTTATTTTTGTCTTAGCAGTACTAGCTATGTGCGTAGATATTTCTACTATATGCATAGTGCATGCTTGGTTTGTAATCAGTATGTCTGTAACATTGTCAATGCCATGATCGTAATTATTTTCTGGATTAATTTAGTCGAAAAACTGCCTATTTACTCAGCACACCTGTACAAATATATGCTACTTTTGGTCAATCATGGGTGTAATTCCTAGTCACCCACTTCCTATTTAGCGCTTATAGCGCCAGTTTGGGCAAGCCCATTAGGCAGTTTTTAGCGGGAAGCTCCTCCAGTTTTGGGAAGATTTTAGAAGATTCCTGTGTCGTTTTTCTCCTTGTTTTTCTAGACCTAGTTTTGTTCGGTTTTTCTTTTCCCCTTTTTCTTTTAACCCTTTTTCCTTTGTCCTTTTTTTTATTTTCTTAGTTTGCTTTTTTCGAAATCATGAATGTTTTTCAAATTCGTAAAGATTTTATTAAAATTCATGAACTTTTCATGAACACGTGAACTTTTTTCAAACCCAAGAACTTTTCTCAAGTTCCTGAAGTTTTTCCTAAATTTTGTGAACTTTTTGGAAATTATGAAATTTTTAAAATTCATGAACTATTTTAAATTTGTTGAACTTTTTTTAATAAAAAATCAACTGTCAACAGCGCAGCGTGGGTGCCAGCGTGGACGCCAGTTAGCTAGGCAGCGCCAAAAGCGATGACGAGGAAGACTCTCCTAGTCAGCCTATAAGATAGATTCAACGTGTCCTTTTTCCATGGAAATTATTAGCATGGGCTCATGGGCTATTTGGGTCAATGCAAAGTATCATATCTTCAGCAACATTATGCGTAACTTGTATACATGATGAGATTGTTGGCACGCGAAATCGCCGCGCAACACCAGGATATTTGTCGTGCTTTCGTGACGACGAACGATTGCTTTACAAGCAAAGCAACAAAGATTTCCTCGCTTTCGTGAAGAAGAACCGGCCGTTTTTCAACGCAAAACGGCAAAGATCACCAAACACTAGGCTGCTAGGGCTCGGCAAGAAATAACGATCGAAAATAGACGTACATGAAAATAGAGTTTGTATTGATAGATCGATTGGTATCTTTTCATTCAATCGGAGAGGACCCTTATATAAAGGGCATGGAGGACTTGACGTGTACAACCAAAACATCAATTCCCTTGATTCGGTTACAAGTACAAAGCTGTACCTACCATATGTGCTTGCTAATTTGTATCAACGCGTAATAGTTCCAAGTCCCAACTATACTCACGTACAGATATGATTTTGGTCCACAAGGAAAATAATAAAATATTCCGGCAAGGTCGTTAGTTAATCACACCATATAATAATGATTGATAGTCTATGTTGCACCTTCTCCTACGTGACTCCATAGCTCCTGCCAAAATTCTTTAGCTTGGTAGCCGAAGCTTGTTAGGATAAGCAGCGGCATTTTAGGTTAGTGTATCATAATATGTCCAGAACTTGTTCTTAGTCGCTGTTAATCCTTGCAAAATTTCATATATTTTTCCTGGGTAAATAGCTTCAGTGTACCTGATCTCCTGATGTGTTATCTACACTGGACTAGACCACGCCTGCATTTTGAATTAAACAACCAGAGTAGATATATGTATGAACCAATAATTCGACCACATTAATTTAAATTAATTTGGCTGATCATACAAACTATTAGACAAATTACACCATGAACACATGCCCCCCGTTTTTGGTATAACTGTATTCACCAAAAACATTGTCACATTTCCATAGGAAGGCTTCGATAACTCCACCGACCATATAATTTGTTTAGGGGTGATGTCCAAATAGCACATCGGCCAATTTCTTCTTTAGGGAGATATTCAAATAATATGTTAGCCGAATTTTCTTAGGGCGATATTTAGAATAATATATCGGCCACATTATCTCAAGCCCCCTTTGACATGCTAGGATACTAAAAAAATTTAATATTTTCCATGGGAGATTTTGGCAACTTCTCCACAACACGCTTCTCCCTCCATGTCATCTTCGGCACCATTGGTTTTTGTCGATCGAACAAGAACTTTTTTTCGGCTATCTCTTCTTTCATTGTAAATGCTCGTAGTCGCTGGACACGCCGTTTCTGAGTGTGTGTGAGTCCCATTGGACACCACCGAGTTCCTGGTTTAGTCCCTAGTGCAGCTGAAATAAT
Organism: Triticum aestivum; assembly: GCF_018294505.1. Lineage (NCBI taxonomy): Eukaryota > Viridiplantae > Streptophyta > Magnoliopsida > Poales > Poaceae > Triticum > Triticum aestivum. The sequence goes on along the minus strand of NC_057801.1, from coordinate 87,265,091 downwards.
TCTGCTGCCCCCAAGTCTCTCGGCCTATATTGTCGTACTGTTGTTACGGGAGCAAATATTTTGTCGTTGGCCGAAGAAATCATCCGCTGATCATATGTACTCGTAGTTCCAGATTGCCCACTGCCTCCACTGAATATATCGGCACATGCATCAGCCGACTCATTAGTACTAGCATGTACAACTTCCTTCTCTAAACGTGTGTGCACCTTAGCCTCTAACTCAGATGCATCAAGGTCTCTTATTTTGGATTATTCTCTACACTTGCAGCCGATTGGTGTTCACCAAGTTTCAGAGCATTAGAAGCATCCAAATCATTTGAACTTTGCATAGACTTAGATTCAGCATGCCTCATCGGCATCCACACAAACTTCTTACCACCTTTATGAACTATGCCATTTGTATTGTGCCTCCTGCGCGATTTTGAAGTTCCCGAGACCAGTCTGTCATCATTACCACGGATTACATTGCCATCATGTGGTCTCACTTCCTGATTAAACTGAACCCCTTTTTCATGCAATGATTTCCTGTACATAGGCCCTGCTGGAATCCACTCTGGTCGAGAATAACATACTGGCCTTGTAGGATATGACGCCCAAGGATTAAAACCCCACGGAGGAAACTGTGGATAAATAGGAGGTACACAACCCCAATATGTTGGCTACATTGCAATATAGGGTTGTTTGTCATATAAATCTCTTTGCCATTGCTCATGACCGCCAGGTCCAGAAGGAGATCTAGGACGCTTATTACCTTCAAGCTGGTTAAACACATTGCTGGTCTTGCGCGAAGTATACTTTTCCAACAATATATTGCTAACTGATGGCTTTGGTCCTGGAGCTTGTTTCGTTCTTCCACTGACTTTCCACACTCCTACTTCTGGATTTTTTGGTTTGATCATCCTTGGACGAGCATTATTATCAATAACATTTTTCTCTCTTGTGGATTCGATCTGATCCAACCGAATAAGCATTTTCTTACTCTCAAGCTCGACCACATTGATAGGAAAAGCGTTACTATCGAGCTTCATTTTAGAACTTTCTGTAAAAGTCAATCGTCCATCATTAATGGTCGATTGCATCTGTCGATGAAACATGTTACAATCATTAGTAGCATGAGGGAAAAAATTGTGCCACTTGCAATAAGCTCTCCTACCCAACTCTTCTAGAGGTGGAATTACATGACCCTCTCTCACTCTAATTAATTTATTTTGCAGTAACATATCAAAAATTCGATCACACTTACTAACATCAAAAGTGTATTTAGTTTCATGTCTTCGAGCAGGTGTGGGTTTCAAAGCAGAGCATGCAAAGGGTTTTGACTTGGCGCTTGAATCCATTCGGCTACACATATATTACCATCAACTTCACTAGCCAAATTACTATCATAATCGAAGGTATTACCTACATGGTTGTCCTTCTCATTATCAGTATTATCTTCAAACCAGCTATATTGTTCAATATCCTTAGTCCGGTTTTCCAGTGCCAAAGCTTTCTGCAAAACTTGATTAACATCTAAAAATTTATGTCCTTCTAATTTATCCTTAATATGAGCAAGCAGACCCGAAAAGGCAAGATTGCTAAGTCCTTTTCGGCTATGGTCAAGCTAAAACATCAGTTTTTTACATCTCTAAACCTCTTAATATAATCGTGAACGTGTTCATTATATTTCTGCCTAACCATAGATAAATCCAAAAGCCGAAATTCAGGTTCATCGACATGAAAATAATCATGAAATTTTTGCTCCAATTGTGCCCATGTTGAAATAGAATTAGGAGCCAGCGATGTAAACCAAGTAAATGCAGTAACAAACAAAGACAAAGGGAATAATTTTACTCTATAAACATCTGTTCTATTGACCTCGCTGCATTGTGCTAAAAATTGTTCAACATGCTCAAAAGTGGATATACTATCTTCCCTGTAAACTTAACAAATTCTGGAATTCTAAAACCACGAGGATATGGCATTGAGTCGAAGTAAACAAGGTATGGTTTTTGATACGCACGTGCTTTACCCTTAGGTTCTAAACCAAATTCTCTTAGTATACTAGCAAGCTTATCCTTAAAACTATCATTCGGCTATAGAGAACTGGTTTGTGGAGCAGATGGAACGCTAGCATGTGATGGAAACTCCGGCAAAGAATTTTGAACTTGTGATGCTTGCAATGGAGACCCATTAAAATATGAATCGGGTACCGGCCCACACGGAATCCCGGTACCGACAGTCAACAGCGGTGGTGTATTATATGCTACAATTTGATAAAAAGGTTGCTGCAAATTAGAATTAGAACTAGCACTTCGGTTATTGCTGTTGTGATTTTGTGGAACCGAAGTTGACATAGCAGGAGCAACCATGCAAGGCGTAAAATTATTAGCCGAACTGCTCACATAGTTCCAGCCACCTTGATCACTATTTAAAGGAACATGGGGCTGCACAACGTTATTAGCCGATGCTCTAGGTGTATGAATATTACTAGGAAAGTTAGTAAAGCCACTATTCTCCATCGGCCTTTTCTCAGAATACTCGTCGTTGATTTGCAACACTAACGAACGAACATGACTAGGTAAATTATTTTCAAGATCTTTATGAAACTGCTCCTTAAATTCATCAATTCTATTAGCTACTGATTGAGTAATTGTGTGTCGTAGTTTTCACATCAGAATTGTACTTATTAGATACGCACACATCAATTAGATGACAAATTTCTTTGTTTGACCTTTTTACCTTGGTGTTGATCGAATCTGAAGTGTTCGTCACATGTACCTTCTTGACGACGCCGACCCTTGTCTTATGGTATCCAGTCAACTTCAGTTTTAGTCGCCCATCCATCTCTTTCTTAAGCTCTTGTTCAAGCTCGCCCCGATCATCTTCCGACAGATCGTCGAGTGTGACGACGATGACGTTCTCCAGGTCGACGTCGCTCCCGTTCCTGGACTCCGTACTCATCGTGTGCCTCTTCTTCTTCCCGTCCCCAGCGGAGTCGCCAATTATGTTGGCACGTGAAATGCCGCGCAACACCAGGATATTTGTCGTGTTTTCGTGACGACGGACGATTGCTTTACGAGCAAAACAACAAAGATTTCCTCGCTTTCGTGGAGAAGAACCGGCCGCTTTTCAGCGCAAAACGGCAAAGATCACCAAACACTAGAACTGCTAGGGCTCGGCAAGAAGTAACGACCAAAAATAGACATACGTGAAAATAGAGTTTGTATTGATAGATGGATTGATATCTTTTCATTCAATCCGCCAGGACCCTTATATAAAGGGCACGAAGGACTTGACGTGTACAACCAAAACATCAATTCCAAACCGAACAGGACAAATCCCTTGATTGGGTTACAAGTACAAAGTTGTACCTACCATATCTGCTTGCTAATTTGTATCAACGCATAATAGTCCCAAGTCCCAACTTTTTTTTTTGAACTGGAATCATATTTATTCCATTAACCAAAGAGCACAGCAGCATCGCTGGCTACCAAGTTTTGCACAAAATCAGGGGCACTATTTGGCTATAAAGCTGGGAATGATAGCCCTGCCCCTGCATCATACTTTGCTAGAGGGTCTGCAACTTTATTACATGCTCTTGGGCAGAAAGTAATACGGAAAAAATTAAAATTTAGCTGAGTAAAATATTTAATCTCCTTGAAGACAACACCATTTATCGCCATATTTTGGTCGACCGAAGCGCTTGCACAAGCTGGGATGCATCTGTTTCAACGTGGACTTCTGATATACCCCATGCCTGGGCAGCCTGCAAGCTCTCGAGACACGCCATTGCTTCTACATGTAGAGGGTCTTGGACGTGCAGCATGTATCCAGCGCCCACCCCAAGCGCATGTCCTTGACTGTCACGGACAATGAAACCCCATCCTCCTGTTGCTAGGGCGTCATTCATACTTCCATCAATGTTAATCTTTAGCGCATTCTGTCCTGGAGGTTCCCAACTACTCTCTCGCATTGTTATAGAATTTTTCCTCGCACCAACAAGCGTTGCATCTTCCACTGCACTCCTATCCTCCTCACAACACATGCCGTGCTTCTCAGCGGCTGACCTACAATTTTTTTATTTCTTGTATCCCACCACACCCAGAGCATTGTGATACATACGAGTCTTTTGTCCTCTGGCAGTGCTAGTATTTTGGTGACTATCTCCTTTGCACCCTCCTCATCAAGAAACTGAATTCTAGTTTGCTCCAACTGCAACTCCCTCCATAGTGGTTTGACATATTTACATCTTAAGAAAATGTGCGCCCCATCCTCATCCTTACGCCCACAAAACTGGGCAAAGTGTATCCACTTCCATGCCCCGCCGAGAAATACTCAGACGGTGCGGAAGGCTATTATGAGCAAATCTCCACAAAAACTGCTTAACTTTCTCAGGGCATTGGATCTTCCAAATCGAGCTCCATCTAAATTTCTCTACCCACGTACTTGATTCACCCGTCTGCCGTCGAGCCTGCCGTTGCTGATTATCCCTAATCACGCGATATGCTGTTTTGACAGAAAACTGTCCATTAGGCGCAAAATGCCATGCCCACGAGTCCACGAAATCCTCGAACAAGGGCAGCGCCAATATGGCCTTCACATCCGGCGCCCAGAACAGCTCCCGAACCAAAACTTCATCCCATGTACCGGTCACTGGATTAATTAGTTCAGGCACCTTCTGTAATACTATCTGACCCCTCGGCGTTATAGGCTTCCTACAGTCATCTCCTGGTAGCCACGGGTCTACCCAAATATCAGTTTCTTCTCCGTTGCCGACCCGTTTAACCAGGCCATCCTTAAGTACTGTGATTCCTTTCAAAATACTCCGCCAAGCATATGAAATTCCTGGTTTAGGCTTGGCGCTTAGTACATCACCATCTGGGTAATATATAGCTCTCAATATCCGAGCACAAAGCGAATTAGGATCGGTCAAGAGCCGCCATCCTTATTTTGCTAGCATCGCCAAACTGAATGTGTGCAACTCCTTATACCCCAGACCTCCATCTTCCTTTGCTCTTGTCAAAATTTTCCCAACTTAACCAATGAGTCTTCATTTCGTTCTTTTGTTGTGCCCACCAGAACCTACACATCATCGTATTCCAAGTCCGAACTATACTCACGTAGAGATACGATTTTGGTCCACAAGGAAAATAATAAAATATTCCAGCAAGGTCGCTAATCACACCATATAATAATGATTGATAGTCCATCATGTATTGTTGCACCTTCTCGTACGTGACTCCATAGCTCCTGCCAAAATTCTTTAGCTTGGTAGCCGAAGCTTGTTAGGACTTGTCTAAGCAGCGGCAGTTTAGCTTACTGTATCATAATCTATTCAGAACTTGTTCTTAGTGGCTACTAATCCTTGCAAAATTCCATGTATTTGTCCTGGGTAAATAGCTTCAGTGCGACTGATCTCCTGATGTGTTATCTGCACTGGACTATGACCACGCCTGCATTTTGAATTAAACAACCAGGGTAGATATATGTATGAACCAATAATTCAACCACACTAATTTAAATTAATTTGGCCGATCATACAAACTATTAGCCAAATTACACCATGAATAGAGATGTTGTAAAAAGAATTTTTTTTTGCTTTATTGGAAATTCAATATGTGCCCAGGCTCACATGCTCATGGACGATTAGTATATGAAAATAAACTGAATTTTTCGCAACTAACATATTGCATATGTGTAAATTTTCTTGAAGAAGTGACATTCGTGGTGGTGCTGTGTGAAAAATATCCGTTATCTAAAAATAATATTGGAGCACCAATTTTTTTTCCAGATCACCACTACATCAGTCCTTCATCAAAATTTACACGGAATTAGAACACATGGACACATTTGTTGTAAAAAATCAGATTATTTTGAGTTTTTTAAGTGTTCATATGGTGTACACTTGCTCGCCTGCTCGGGAGCTAAATTGCCTTCCTCTGTTTTATTCTTTTCTTTTCAGCTCATATATATGCCCAGAAAATATTTTAGCAAGAAAAGAAATAGGTGTGGTCTTTGGATCAAACTGGTAGCTTAGGTGTCACTCAAACTCTCTGGAAGTGGCCGGCTTAACCAAACAAGGATAGCAGAGTGGCAACCATGGCGACAGACATTGCCGTGATCCGCGCCGGAACTCTTGCGAGGTCCCGCCTGAGGAACATCCCTTGCAGCAGCGGATAGCTCAGTGCCGCGATGTAGCAGAGGAGGAACAGCTCGCCGGGCATGTTGCCGCCCCTGCCGACCATCTTCCAGACCCCGCCGACGAGCGCTGCGGCGTTGAGCAGGCAGAGCGTGGTGGCCGGCAGGAGCAGCGTGCTGCATCCGGCGAAGTCGAACACGCCGTCCCGGTACAGCCTGTCGTCGGACGCCTTGCTGGTGAGGTCGAAGTCCACCGCCCGGCCCCCGGCGCCGTCGACCAGGTTGAGGGCGACGCTGAGGCAGGCGAAGAGCTGGCCCGTGACGGCGTTGAGCGCCCAGAACCTCTGCTCGTTCCAGCACGTCCTCGCCGCCAGCCCACGCTTGGCCACCGACACCTCCACCAGGTGCTGCAGCGACGACGACACGAACACGGCGGCGAACCAGAGCGTCGACGCCTCCGGGAACGACGTGCCGCCGCGGAAGAAGCAGAGCTGCGGCACGATGGCGTAGCAGAGCACGGGAAAGGCGTACAAGGCCATGAAGGCGTAGTAGGCGAAGCCCATGCTCTCAGGCACGGAGATGGCGGCGGCGGAGGCGAGGGGGCAGTGCCTGGAGAGGCCGACGGCGAGCATGCCGGACATCCACCGCTTGTTCTGCACCAGCGCGTCGTTGAGGTTGGTGGGCACGCTGCCAAGGAACGGCGGCCTCGACCCCGTCGCCGGGAAGCAGTAGACGGACGTCCACCCTCGGCAGTAGAGCTGCCGGTAGCCGGTGAAGTAGTCCTCCACCACCGACTGGTACAAGAAGCCGACCTCCTCGCCCCATTCGGTGCCCGTCTCGTAATCACAGCAAGCCACCAACTCTGCATCCTGCGGAAGAGCATCACGTGCAACAATGGTGCTCCCGGTCCCGGGTCGGCGCAGCGACGCTATGTGACCATTCGAGACGCCGAACCTCCTCTTCAGCTCGCCGACCTCCACACCAGAGAACTGATCTTGCGAGCTGGCCGGCAGGGCGCCGTAGATGGCGTCTCTCCTGGCGCAGAAGCCGGTGCCGGAGAGGATCGGCCCCCGGAGGCCGTCCAAGCCTTTCCACCGCGTCTGCAGCCGGGCGGTCCAGGCACCAAGAATCCAAGATTACTCAACGTATCGTATACTACTTCAAAATGTTGCCAAAAATGCATGCATGGTCGATTGATATTTCTTACCCAGAAGATTGACCTGAGCTCGTTGGCGTAGATGTCGCTGGTGCTGAGGTTGTGGAACATCTGAGGGAACTGCACGAAGGCGAGGTCGGCGCGGCGGCGGCCGTCGAGGTGGAAGCACATGGCCTCGAGGATGGAGCTCCGGCTGTTGCAGTACATGTCGCAGTCCAGCACCATCACGTACGGCGAGTTGCTCATCAAGCTAGACACCCGGAGCTGCATTGCGCAACAACGACATGATCAGCTCTGGCAAAAACACACGAATGTACGTTCTGATCGATGAACAGTGGTGGAACTCACAAGGACGTTGAGTGCGCCGGCTTTGAAGTGGTGAGTCGACGACCTCCGCTTCCCGCGAGACACGTAGACCAGCAAGGGCGTGGCGTCCTCATCCTCCTCGCCGTCGCCGGAGTTGCTGTTGCTGCTGTCTTGCTCATCGCCGGTGATGATCTGACGTGCATGGTGAGGATATTACTGAGACCGATCGACCGGGTGTGCACCGGCAGCTTCGAAATGCAATGAGGGCACACACTTTACCTCGACGTGAGCATCGTGATCTGCTTTTGTCCAACTCTGAGAAAGAGCTGCGTCGCTCATCACCTCCTCGACACCCTCTTTGAACGTCTCGTACATTTTCTGCAAAGTTGGAAGAAAAATATATTTCAGGGCTATGCCGTCGTCGGTGTTGCTACACGGGCGAAGCGTGGACCACTGCTGCTACATCAGGCGCCCTAGGATGCTGCGATGGGCGTGCCGGCGGGTTGCAACCGGCAGCTAAGGGAGCTGCAATGGCTCAGCGGAGCTGGAGTTTGCTGGAACATTTGCTGGAACCGGCGAGCATTTTTGCTACGACTGCAAACTGTCCATGCTTGAGCGAGGTACCGCCTGCACGGCGTGAGCCGAGAATGCTACAATCGGCGCGATAATAATTTACAACCGATGAGTCATTTTGCTGGAATGGGCGAGCCATTTTTCCTGCGATCAGCGATGGCGAGCTATCTTTGCTCGAACCGGCATGAATTTTTTCTACGACTGCGTGCATTTTTGCTGCGACTAGCAACCGAGATGAGGTACGCTGCAAGCTCATTGATGGGTGCTACGACAGGCGACCGATGCAACCAGAGCTGCAACCACGGGTACATAATGTCGCATGCGTGGAGCCAGTGAGAAATGCATGAGACGACTGCAGCAAGGGCGGCGACCGTCGGGTGCATTGGCGGTGCTTTGAGGTTGGTCGCCTCAGTCGGCCATGACGAGTATCGATGGCGGCCGCTGCTCTTTTTTCCGCTCACATCAGATGTGACTTTTGAGGACAATAAAATGACACTTGAGCCCAATCTGATCGGCTCGAAACAATGGAATTTGATGCATAGGATGTGACCAGCGGGGAAGTAATATAGTAAATTAAAATATTTAAAATTATGGAAATATATTCATAAAATATATAATTCAAATAAAAATATTTTTTAATATATCACAAATAATAGGACTTCTTCATGATCTATTTAAAACATTCATTGTGTATTGAAAATTGTTCATTGTATATCTAACAAATCCATTGTATATTAGAAAATAGTTCACCTATATTATAAAACGTTCAAGGTATATGAGAAAAATGCTCAATGTGTATTTGAAAAGTGTTCTTCATATATTTGGAAAATATTTATTACATAGAAAAATATTAACAATTAAAAACCCAAAAGAGAAAAACAAAAAACCCAGAAGAAACTAGATAAAAAAGAGGAAAAAAGCCATGTGAGAGATCGCGTTCGCTCTTGGCCGGCGTCAATGCGGAGCGGCTGCTCTACAACGGCATGAATGCGGGCAGCTGGCGCCGAGCGGGAAAACACGCGGGCGAGGGAATAGGGTTTAGGGTGGTCCAGGTTAGTCAGGAGCGGACGTGGCAGCGATTCAGACTCCCGCAAAGCCCCCCCCCCCACCCCCTCCCACTTTATCTCCGGTTTACGAGAAAAAACGCGTTCGGACCGATGCAGGACCATGTTGTATGGATAACACGTCCGGGCCGCAGGGTCCGAACGATTATGAACGGTTTGAGGGTCAGCATTGGAGATGCCCTAAGAAAACTGATTGGAAAAGTCCCAGCAACGCCTGGCTACAAAAAACTATATCGGCGAAAAATATAAATTTTACAAAGTATTCACAAATTTACATTTTCACTAATTTTTAATAAAAATGATCAAGATTTTTTTAAATGCTCGTGATTTTGTAAAAACATGTCCACAATTTCAAATAAAAAAGGGAAAACAAAAAATGAAATAAAAGAAGGACGTGAAAAATAAAATAAAAATAAAAAAGAAGAATACCAATGAAAACTAGTAAAGAAAAATGAAAATCCAAACTGAAACATCATGCTGACTTGGTCACGCGGGAGCATACGGTATGCCAGTGTCCAATTTCAGGCCTAATTGAGTTTACATGATTTTCAAAGGATTCTCACAGTATCTATTTTCACAATTTCTTTTCCGATGTGTAGCATTTGTTGCACGGGAATAACGATGTCGAATTTCTTAGAATTGGCTCTGATTTGGTTCCTCTCCTCAACCACTATTCATATTCTATGGAATCCCACTTTGCCTCTCTGTTCCTTTGTTCTGTACCATGTGTCAAGATGGTCCTGCTAGCTATATGCCTATATTATGCTTTATATTCCTCTGATTGTTGACTTTGAGACACAAAATGATAGGGCCAACACGCTAGCAGGTGTCTTTGGGTCAGTGACATGTGGGCCAATGGCTTCCGTGCTTACAACGTCTAGCTACTGGCCTTCATGCTAGGTGAGAGACGTGTCGGTTATCTATTGTGTGGATTCATGCTACATGTGGTGTGGCGTGGGGTCACACACATGTTTTGCTAGTTTCAAAACTAGACAATGAACTAAAGTTTCAAGCAAACTAATCCATATTTAAGTAATATACTCGTGCAATCCAATACAGAGTAATATTTTTTTAGCGGGAGCAATCAAATAAATTTAACTGCATGGTATAGGTCATTATTCACACGAGGTAGTACTAAATTTAACTGCGTGGTGGGTTTAAAAAAAACCGCATGGTATAGGGGACACGGATTTGGTGAACATGGGTGCTTGCGCACCCTTTATGAATAGTAAATTTGGAAATAAATGCTAGAAAATCAACAAAAATCTGAATTTATTTTTTAATATACATAATCAACCGGTATACTCGCATATGAAGTTTCACGAAGAAATCACATCCATGGTAATCTGGGCAAAAATGACAAAATCGAAGCTATATTAAAAAACACTGTTTAATAAATAGTATAGTTGCATTTGTATTTTCTTCACTAAGAATACCATGGGTGTCAGTACATCATGAAACTTCACACATAAGTAGAATGATCGACTAAGGTTCATACCGCGAAATTTCAGAATTTTTAAAAAATTCTAGTATTTTTTATGAATTCACTATTCACGTGGGTGCGCGCGCACCCATGTTCACCTTTGTATTTTCGTGGTATAGGTCATTATTCACACGAGGTTATTAAGCACATGATGACATAAAGTTACAGCTAATAAATCAGTGCGATGTCCCGCCAAAAAAAAAACTCAGCGCGCAATCGATGATGGGTTAGCCAATGGTACTCTAAGTTTGTAATAGTACTACTACTGGGAAGTGTAGACGCGGAGCAGTCAGGACTCAGGACTGGTGGGTGTACAATACATGCACGTCAGGTTATTTTAAAAGTTTAGACTGCTGACCGTGGACAACGAGGACAAATGCAACGCTCATTCAGCCAAATAGTCTCTGATGTCGACAAGTATACCATGTTTTGAAGTTGCTTAGAGCTACCCAAACAAAACTAGTGAAAAATGATCCGGTAATTCATTTTATAGTACTACTACATACATGGAATTCTTACTGCCAAATCAATCATCTACGCACCTTGATTCTTAGCCTGTCGTCGTCGAGTTCTTGGCGGTGGTGGCCGTCCAGATCGAGCTGGTCGTCGCCGGCGAAGAACCTGTCGGGGCACGGGCACCGCACGCCGTACTTCCTGCAGAAGGGCACCCAGGCCCTGGCAAAGGCGTAGGCCTTCCTGGCCGCGAGCAGGGTCCGCGGCGACCCCGCGTCGTCGGAGAGGTACACGCTCAGCCGCCCGCCCGGGTAGTTGAGCGCCATGGCGGAGACCACCGTGTTCATCACCTTCGCCGCGGGCTCCTTGTCCGGGTCGGCGGTCACCACCATCACGTCCACGGCCGGGAGGGCTGCGCGCGAGAGCCGGGACGGGAAGGCGGCGCGGGAGACGGGGCGCCACATGGGCGCCTGGGACAGCGCCCACAGGAAGAGGAGCACCAGGTCGGCCGCCAGCATCACATGGGCGCCGCGGTGGGCGATGGCCGCGGCGGCGAGCGCCACGTGGAGGACGGCGAGGAGGCGGTTGACGGTGGCGATGGGCTGATCCACTTCCACGGTGTGGAGCTGGAGCGGCGCGTCCTGCGAAGGCTTCGCCGCCATTATTCCCGTTTCGCGATGGACAGCAGAGCACGGAACAAGAAGAAGAAAAGGCGAATCTTATGCTGCCGGCGGCAAGCTAGTCGAAGAGACAAGATCGAGTCAGAGTGCCAAACCGCTCAAAGAGATAGTGTGCCCAAGCTGCTTTCCTTCACTTTATAGCTCCTGAGCGAGCACGTGGGAAATATCTCGATGCGTATTTAATTTTTCAATTATTTTTTGCACTAATACAGATATATAAACGAGACGATATATGTTAATTAAAATCCCTGGTCGCTGTAGCTATAGGAGCATCTTGCTGACCAACTGAGCTACTTTGCTATTGTTGTTTTGTACAGCAAGTTTAACAATTTGACCTTATCTTTCTACTGCACTGACAAGCATATCTTTGTTTTTTTCCTCTCATGTCCTGTATCATTTTTTGTTCTTATTCACCATACAAAACCATTTGCTACAAGTTTTCAAATCCAGATTAACTGGTATTTCTACCTTAGTAAATGAGAGCGAGAAAGAAAGACCACAACGCCTTTAACGAGGAGACAACCATTTGCTCCAAGTTTTTAAAAGGACCGATGCAACGTGTTTTGTACTCCGCTTGTCTCTTTTTGTTGTATTGATGAAGTTTTTCTAGAGAAATAAATGTTTCATCCTGTAGAATTTGAACAACGGTCTTTTTCTGGTTTGTCATTCCTTGGCAAATTCTCTGTAATGAACCCGATAATTATATGCACCACAAACCTGATAGCTTATGTACAAATATCGTAGTAGCTTTTCTGATCCAAAAAACCCTAATGTAAACATACACTCGATAACTTTTTTGTATGAATAGCATGGTAACTCACACATCGCATAGCTGATAATTTATGCACGAAGGTCCTGGTATCTTCAGCGGCCGAGGGGAGTTGATCAAATATCCCCCGATAACTTTTCTGTGAATAGCATGGTAACTCACACATTGCAGACCTGATAACTTATGTACCCCCGCCCTGATAAGTTTGGCGACCGAAGGGGGAAGGGGAGTTTACGAACTATTGTGTGAATAGCATGATAACTCACACATAGCAGACCTCATAACTTATGCACCCCGTCCTAGTAACTTTGGCAACGAGGGGGAGGGGGGTTGATGAAATATCCTTTCGGTAGATTTTGTGTCAATGTCATGATAACTCACACATCTAGACCTGATAGCTTATGGATCCCGGTCCTGATAATTTTGGCACGGGGGGGGGGGGGGGGGGGGGGGGGGTGGGGGGGTGGGGGGGGAGTTGAAGAAACATCCCCTCGGTATCTTTTGTGTGAATAGCATGGTAACTCACACATCGCACAAAACCATTTGCTCCAAGTTTAAAAAAGAGAAGGTCTGCGCAAGGGAGGAGACAACCTTTTTCCCACCAAAAAACAATTTATTTCTCTACGCCCAAAGTTACCACGATGTTTGTGAGTGAGTTATCAGGTTCGTGTCATATATATTACCATGCTCTCTATAGAGAGTTATTGGCGTGTGTTACAAAAAAAATCCATGTGGTCCAAAACATTACCATAGTGTTTGTGCGTGAGTTATCTGATTCATAGTGTATAAATTACCGTGCTCTTTTTACAGATAAGTTATCGGGATGTGTTCCAACAACATTTTTTTCTTCGGGTCAATAGTTACCACGATGTTTGTGAATGAGTTATCAGATTTGTGATGTATAATTACCACACTCTTTTACATATAAGCTATCGGGGTGTATTACAACAATTTTTTACCTAGGGTCAAAATGTTACAGCAGTGCATGAGTTATCATGTCTATGATGCACGAATTACTGTGTGCAAAAGGGAAGAAAAAAATGGTAAAAATAAAGAAAGGAAAATGACTTGTTTTTCTAGTCGCGTATATACCAGTATAAATATTTATCGATCTTTTTTGTAATCACAAGTCGAAACTAGACGAGTCGGATATGACAAGTGATGAAGGATCAAGTGGTAGTGAGTTCGAGTCCCACCTCCTGCAATATTTTTATCACATTTTTTCTACCATGCCAGAAAATAAAAAGAAAACGGGAGCAGTGGTGGGATCGCCAGAAAATCGCGTGCGGGGCGGAACGGGAGAAGCGGGAGCCATCGATGGAAGTCGTGCGGATCTGTCGCTAACGACAAGTCGACTGATAGAAATATCTCACTGCGCTATTTAAACGAGACGATATACGTTAATTATTCAGTGGAGATGAAGTTATCATGAAAACTAATGTGGAAACCACGTTTGAAACTAAGGTGCATATTTATCGTTTCTTCCTTTGCCTGATCCTGTAGTGATCCAACGAGGCAGGCGCACGGCCTCATCCTGACCCTTTTCGGCGCCTCGTTGCCCGCCTCAAAAGCACCCCTCGGCAACCAGTAATCCTGGATGCATGGAGCTGTTACGGAGTTTTCTCTCTAACTAGTCTATCTTTCCCCTGATTTTCAAGCTGGATGGGGCCCATCCTCCTCCCTCCTTCAATCTCAAGCTCCCATGTTTGATATTCCGTAAATCTCGTAATTCTTCTCTCCGTGAGTCTAGCATTGCCGCTTGGTAACTGCAACTGTGGAGCGCCGAGAGATGCTAAACTCACGGGCAGGTTCCAGGGGTTTAATTGGGTGGTTATTGTTGATTAGTTGAGAATTGGTCTAATGAGGCGGGCCCACCCTTGAAAATCAGGGGGCCCAATTAATGAAGGACACGCAAGGGGGGTGCGTAATAGCCCGTCGTTTAACTCCGTGCGTGTAGTATTATCGATGGAGCACCCGTACCATCAGCAATGTGTCACTTACAGCTCATGGTGGCACACGAGATCATCGCGCGGCTGGATGCGGCCCAAGACATGCACCTGCTCACCGCCGGCGAGAGTTGGCTGCGACGGAAGCTGAAAGCATCCTACCTCGGGCTCACCTCCCTCGAGCGAACAATTGCACGTCAACGTGTGCGCTTAGCTTGGCTCCGCAGCGACGACACAACCGTGCCAGCACTCAAAGTGCACGCTTTGCACCGTAAACAACACAACTTCATTGTATCTCTATCGGTGGGCGACCATCTTATTACGACCACATGATTGAGGCGACTTATAGACAATTCACTAAGATCATTGGCTCCACTAGTGCGTGTGACTTCACACTCGACCTAAATCACCTAAGGGATGACTCCTTCGACCTCGTAGATCTTGAAGCCCCATTCACTCAGGAGGAGATCTGGAGAGCCGTAAGATTTTACCGGCTGGGAAGGCGCCAGGCCCCGACAGCTTCACATACGTATTTCTGCGCGCCTGTTGGGACATCATCAAGCAGGACATTTGTGACACATTCGACAAATTCTATACCGTGAATGGGAGGGGTTTCTAAAAGCACAATGAGGCCCTCCGTTTTTTATGAACTCAAGCTTGTCGTGGAGATGACCAAAAGCTCTAAAACTCACAAAGAGAAACATCAAACAAGAACCAAGAAAGATGATGCAAGGATGCAATGGTTTGAGCTCTCTACGAACGATAAGATTAAGCTACTTACTTAAGAGGCCCCCTTGATAGTACGACAATAGATCCTATAACCCAGTCTCCCAACTACCACCATGTGACCGGTAAAATAGAAAACCTATCAAGGGAAAACTTTTGCCTTGCATATAGTCCACTTGAGCTAGATGATGATGATCTTGAGTTCCTCAAGTTGGGACACCTTTCTTGATTGCATTGGCTCGAAGAAGACTACTTGATTGCTCCTCCATACTCCACTATGGACGAGCCACTCTTCGGCACATCTTCACAAGTCCATTGTCACCATAATGGATGGCAAGCTTCAAGCATGATATCTTTGTGATGCTCCACTTGAACTTGCACACCGCAATCTCGATGACGATCACCACTTGATGTCATCCTTCATGGTATAAATGGTACCTTCCTTTTGATGCGCGACCATGAAAACATATCTAACCCCACAAACAATGCTCACATAGGCCACGGGTTAGTACACAAAGCGTAATGGACAATTCTTACCATACCATGAGATCATTTGGTCCTGCTTGATATATCTTCTACGCTTTATGTGTTGATCAACTTGAATAACTCTTTGTACTTAGTCTTGATCAACCTTGAATCTTTCAAACTCTCTTCATTAAGATGATGCCTTGAAGGTAAACATGAATGTTTGCACAATCTTTTTCTTCAAGACATGCTTGCAATAGGCTCAACTCTCACGTGGGCAATCTTTGGATAAATCCTTGAATAGCAACTTGGTCAACACATATTCTTCTTCTAATAACCTTAAAACCAACAAATGGTCTTCAAGCAATACCTATGGACAAACCCTTCAAATATAACTCAAGGCAACAATTAGTCCATAGAGACTGTCATCAATTACCAAAACCAAACATGGGGGCACCACATTTTCTTTCATGGTTTCAGGCTGCGATGGCGGGGGAGTGCATGCATGCATGCATGGGCAGGCGCTGGTTGGGGTGCCGCTGTAGCCATACGTGTCATTCCTGAGGATGTGTGCGACCTCCGGCGGTGCTTGGGGCAGGCCTAGCACGGTGGCTTCGTCTCCCCATGTCGGCGCGCGTTGAAGGTGATCTAGATTCTGGTCGGCCTAGCGGTGGTGGTTGTAGACTGTGATGGTGCGGCGACCTCCTATGGCTCCACGGCGGCAGTAGACATCAAATGATCTTTGGGATTTCATCTTTCCAGATATGATGGTTGACTTTGGCGATGAGATGTGAACTATGAATGGCGGCTTGACGCAGATGAATGGTTGTGCAGCTCGCATATAGCCGTTGGGTTCGCTAGAAAGTGATGGCGACAGTACATTTGTGACGTCGATGGTGGTAATCCTTGAGTACCCAATATCTAGCTCCGGGTGAAAGCCCAGATATGCAGTATGGCAGACGATGTTTATATATCGTTACCTTGTTGAAGGCATTGCTCGGATATGTTTGGACTGTTTATCAAGGTAAAATCTTGATTCTGGCCTTGACTGGCTGAATTCCGGTGAAAAAAGAAGAGTACAGCACCAGAAGACACAACCTGGGGAAAAAACTAACAATGGAAAACAACCGAAGGATCATCGACACAAGCGCTGCCGACCATCGACCTAGCTGGAACACTAGCAACCAAAGCATGAATTAGTAGGAACCACACATAAAATCAAAGGCCATACACTGGAGGAGCTTGCAACATTCGAGAGAAACTACCAAGATAGCAAAAGCACAACTCATCCAGGATGGCATCCCCACTATCCCGAAAGTGAACTTTTTGTAGTAATGGTTTCGACCCTATTGAAGGTCCCACACCTATCCTACCTGGCACGCCACATAAGCAGTCAATGAAAGTCAAGTCTAGTTGACACAAGTCAAGAAGGTCAACAATAGTCCAAGCAAGCTCCCCGTGGGTCCAAGGAAGTCACCATGGATATGTTTCGATCCAGTCTCCGTTCGTCAGTGTTCATGTATCCACAGGTTGAATCCTTTGTATCTACACTTTTCTTCATCCATGACATTGTTGTTCTAGTGCGTTGGTCCTTGGGGCCTCAACACAATGACTATTCGACTGTCTACTCCAAACAAAGTTTGCAGACTCCAATGAGGGAGGGGCCATGATTAATACCTTATTGAATGGATGCTTGAAACTTAATTCCACTAGATAATACCCGGACGAGTGAGAAGATGTTTCCCCCTTCTCCCCCTCTCTCCTTCTCCCCCCGCTCCCCGCTCCCCTCCTCCTCAGATCTCGTCTCCGGTCATGGGCTCCCCCTATCCCCTGCTCCCCTCCCCTCCTCTCCGGCGACTCCCTCATCGCCTGGTGCTCGGGGAGACTCCCATGTTCCCTTGCCCGCTGCGGTTCCCTCTCTCCTCTTGCCGGGGTTGCCATCCTTTTCTGGATCCCGCTTCTGGGCGCTGGGGGATGCGAAGGATTCGACTTCCGATTTGGAAGGGCCTGCCTTGCATGTTGGGTCGGCGGTGGTGGTGGCCATGCCTGTGCAGGGCCTTGGTCGGAAATTCGCCCCTGGGGGCAGAGGTCGGCCGGTGGTGGAGCCGTCTGGTTCGTCTAGATGGCTGTGTGGTGGGCGGCGTCGGCGCAAGTCGGGGAGGTGCCCAGCTCCGTTCCCTGACAGCGGCCTCCTTGGTCCGCTCCCCTCCACTCCGGTCTTACCGCTGGCCTGGTGTCCCCGTCCGCCGAGTCTGGCCTGTCCTCTCCTCGCCGGCTGGAGCCGGTGCCGGAGGCGGCGGGCGCTCCGGTGGACTCGGTGCTAGGGGCTAACACTAGATCGGCCGTGGTCCGTGATGGGGTTGGGGCCCCTGGGTTTGGCGGGCCTAGAGGTTCCTGGGCCGGCTCGGTCTGGGCCTTCTGCGCCTCCGGCCTTGTCTTCGCTGGCTGCTTTTCCCCCATCCATCCCGAGGCCCCGGGGCAGTTGATTGTGGCCACTGCCCCTCTCGCTCCCCTCCCGTGGCCCTTTGTCCTGGCCTGGCCTAGTTCGGCCTGGCTAGTCTTGGCTATTTATGGGTACGGCGCGGCTCCCCCCCTCCTAGGGATTTCGGCCTCTGCGCTGATATTCGTAGAGCATGTCTCCCCATCCGCTGCTTCTTCAGATTGACTGATCCTCTTCCTCCTCCTCTCCTCCTCTCCTTTGCGGAAGCGCTCGCCATGGACAAGTCCAGGGGCTCTTCCACCGAGGCCCTCTTGGGTAGCAAGTGTGGCCGTGAAGATTCGTCGGGTTTTGGGTTGGATCTGGCGTACAAGGCTGAGCTGCGGTTGAAGTTGGTGGTGGGGGTGTGGCGCGCGAGGCATCGCATGAACGTGAGGCCTAGGTGGCTGGCTCCGAGCGGCTCCAGCACGACGAGCAGGAGTGGTCCACCGTCAGATCTAGGGCGGTGTTGCTTGGATCTGGTGGCGTGGCAGCGGCGGGCCTAGATCCATGGGAGGCCGCAGCTGCTTCGGCTGGTGGCGGCTCCTCCTCTTCGGTCCCGCATCCGGTTCTGTCCAGGGGTCCGGTGCCGCTGCCGCGTCCGCCTCCTTGCTCTTTCGTAGCTGGTGCTGCTTCCCGCCCCGACCACCGCTTCGGGCCTGGCCCTTCTTCTGCGCCAGTCAGAGATCATCGTGCCGCTCCTCCTGGTGCCTCGTCTGCTAGGCTCGGTGATGGTCTCCTGCCCCCATCTCCACCGCCCCCCCTCGCCACCATCCTGCTGCTTCATCCCCTTCTCCGTCCCTGTCTTGCTTCGCCTGTCACCGACCGGGCCACTTTCAATCTAGGTGCTCCAATCCTCCCTTCTGCCTCATCTATCGCTCTGACGGGCACCTCACTGTGGATTGCTGCAATCATACAAAGATCCCCTCCTTTGTTCAGTTTGGGACTGGTCTGCCCGGCTGTGGCTTCTTTGCCCTTGATTCTGATGCTCCTGTGGTTGTCGCTGCCCCCTCGCTATCAAATGCGGCTGTCATTTTTGTCTGGGACCAAAAGATTTCTCCGCAGACCCTCTTGGATGGCCTGAAGATTTGGGATGAGGGGGGATGGGATTGGCAGGTGCACCAGCTCTCAGAATTTGAGTTTGCGGTGGTCTTCCCCTCCAAGGAATGCTTAAGGATGATTTCTTTGTGTACAAGCTTCACTTTACCTCTAAACCAGCTGGTTGTTTCGGTTAAGGCTGCTACTTGTGGTGCAAAGGTGGTTGACCCTCTGTCTAAAGTTTGGGTTCTAGTGGATGATGTGCCAGTGGGGCCGCATTCTGCTGGATTCATGATGGTGTTTGGGAATATCATTGGTAAGCCCGTGGAGGTTGATTCAGAGTCTTTGGGCAAGGTTGGCCCGGTTCGCCTTAGCATCTGGTGCATTGATCCGATCTGTGTTCATGGCGCGGTGGATGTTTTCCCTTCCCCTGAGGGTGTGCGCTTGCAGGTTCGTATTAAAGGCGCTGATACTTTCCAGACCCCTCCTCCGCCTCCCCCTTCCAAGTCAGTTGATCATGAGGATAAGCAAGGAGATGGCTCGGCTGGTGGGCAAAACCCGAGTGGTGGCTCTGACCCTCGGTTTACTCAGTCTGAATGGGATGGAATGGAGCCTGCGATGCAGGAGATTTTCAAGGAGAATGCCCCGGCTCCTAATGCCCAGAAGGATGATGTGCCACCTCTTGGGAAATCTGTGAGCAAAGGAACTCCCGTCTCTGGTGCCTGCTCCAACCTTCCTGCTCGTTCGCAATCACCCTCCTTCTCTGGGATTGAAGATCTACCTGCTTCCCCTACTCGTTCCGTTGGGCCTGTATCAAAGAAGAAGAAGAAGTCCTTGGTCAGGAAATTCTCTGCTAAGAGTCGGGCTTCCTCTGGATCCAAACAGTCAATGCGGGTTCGGCGTGTCGTTTGGACAAGGACTTGGGTGCTGCGTCTGGGTCTGGTTTGGGTGCGGCCTCGCCTGTGGTGAGCTCGCCGGTGCTGCGCTCGCCTGCGTCCACGGCATGCAAGGGGCGCCGCGTGCGTGACTCTGGCGAGTCAGTGGCTGCGAGGGCCGAGAGGCGCGCTGCGGCTAGGGATCTTCCTCCTTCAGGTACGTCTGTCCTCGCTCCTCCCCTTGCTTCTCCAGTTCGGCTTGTTTTACCTGCCTCCTCGGATGATCACCTGTCTCATGTTTTGGAAGATGTTGGTGTGTCTATCATTTCGGGGTTGGGTTCCCCCTCGCGTCTGATATTTGTTATTAGGGCTAATGAAATAGCCCAGACGGCTATTGCCAAGGCCAGGGAGGCCGCGGCCTCCGCGTTTCCCGCTGCAGCCCAAGTGATGTCGGGTGGGAGGGGGGGGGGTGGGGTGCCAAATGGTTGTGGCCAGGCGCCTTCCACCTCCTTCCAGTTGAAGAGAGGCTAGTCTAAGCGCTCTAAGCCTTGTATGGCCCCGTGCAGATCTAGCCCCCGTATTAAAAAATTATCTTATATATGAAAGCTCTCTTCTGTAATGTAAGAGGTTTTGACGCTAGGGGGCGTCGGGACCAGATTCATGACTTGGTATGTGGTGAACACATTGACATAATTGGGTTTGTTGAAACGTTTAAGGAATCCTTCTCCCCCTCTGAGTTGTCTGCGGTTGCAGACATGGATAGATTTGATTGGAATTTTCTCCCTTCCTCGGGCCACTCTGGGGGTATCTTGATTGGATCTAAGCGGGATGTGTTTGATTTCATTACTTTTGATCATGGCATCTTTTGGGCTAGCGTGGTAGTTCATCATCGTCAGCTAAATAAGTTATGGGAATTTCTAGTGGTTTATGGCCCCGTTGATCATTCTCTTGCGTCTATGTTTCTTGATGAGCTCTCTAATAAGGTCGAATCCTGCAATATCCCGCTACTGATCGGTGGGGACTTCAATCTCTTGCGCACCTCGGTAGATAAAAATAACCCTAATTTCTCCTAGCCCATGGCTAATGCCTTTAATGAATTTATTAGTAACTGTGCGATCTGTGGGCTCCCTAGGATGGGGTGCGGTTCACTTGGTCCAATCATCAGTCAAACCCTGTCCGGTCGGTGCTGGATCGGGTCTTTGTTTGTGATAGATGGGATTCGCTCTTTCCCCGTGCTTCGCTGAAAGCTAGACCCACGGTTGGGTCTGATCATGTTCCACTTGTTGTAGATGTGGGCCTTAATTCTCATCTCTCTTCTTCTCCTTTGCAATTTGATGCTTCCCAGTTACTCGTTGATGGTCTCTGTGATATTCTGGCAACCAAGATCTCTAATTTTCTTAACTCCTCTCATCGCTCCTTTGGTCCCATGGATGACTGGCACAAGTGCTCTTATGAGCTGCGCAAATTCTTAAGAGGCTGATCCCGGAATCGGGCGGCCGACCAGCGCAGGGAAAAAGCATCCTTGGAATCCCAGCTCAGGGTCCTTGACCAAGCTGCTGATCTCTCCGGTCTTTCTTCTTCTCAATAGGTGACTCGGTATTCCTTGGAAGATGCCCTGATGCTGTTGCATCAGCATTCAGAGATCTATTGGCGCCAGCGTGGCTCCCTTAACTGGACCTTAAAGGGTGACGCTATCACGGCTTATTATTTTGTGATCGCCAATGGTAGGTGCCGGAGATGTTTCATTGATAGTCTTATCATTGACGGTGTCAGGACTTCAGACCAATCTCTAATCTTGAACCACATTGTATCTTTCTTTTCCAATCTTCTCGGTCCCAAACCGGATTCTGCCATTTCTTTCTCTTCTGATTTTTGGGAAGGGGGTAGTAAGATCTCCGAGGAAAAAAATATTGTCTTATTGACCCCCTCCCCTCGAATGAGGAGGTCTGGAACATGATCAGTTTGGCCAACCCTAACGCTGCCTCGGGGCCTGACGGTTTCTCTATTCCTTTCTTTAAGAAATTCTGGCCGCAGTCCCGTCTTAACTACGCAGTCATTTCTCTCATTCCTAAAGTCAAAGGTGCTCACTTGATCTCGCAGTTTCGTCCTATTGCCCTGATCAATAACTTCGCTAAATTACCTGCCAAGGGGCTCGCCTCGCACCTCTCCCCCATTGCCCACTGTACTATCAGCCCCTTCCAATCTGCCTTCATCAAAGGTTGATTCATTTTGGATGGGGTCCTATGCTTACATGAGACTGTGCATGACCTTAAGATCTGTAAGTCCAAAGCTGTGATTCTAAAGCTTGATTTTGAGAAGGCCTATGACTCTGTGAGTTGGCCGTTTTTTAGGAGGGTTCTTTTGGCAAAAGGGTTTGATGGGCCCCTATTGCACAGGATCATGTAGTTGGTCTCGGGTGGCCATACTGCCATTTCTGTGAACAGTCAGGTTAGTAATTTATTCGCCAATGGTAGGGGCCTGCAGCAAGGTGACCCTGCTTCTCCTATCTTATTCAATTTCGTGGCGGATGCCCTGTCCCGCATGCTATCCAGAGCAGCCGCTCATGGCCATATAGCTCCGGTTAGCTCTAATCTTATTCCTGAAGGTGTCACTCACCTTGAATATGTGGATGACACTATTATTATGGTCGAGTTGAATAACTGTTGCCTCGCTCATCTCAAATTCATTCTCCTCTGCTTCGAGGTTATGTCGGGTCTTAAGATCAACTTTGCGAAGAGAGAGGTTATTGTCACTGGCGTTGATGATACTGAAGTTGTGCATGTGGCTCACCTCCTTAATTGTAAGCTTGGCTCCTACCCTTTCAAATATTTGGGCCTTCCCATCTCTCCGGATGTTCTGCATGCAAAAGAATTCACCCTGGTGGTTGCCAAGGTCGGCAACAGGGTCTTACCCTGGCGTGGGAGGTATAATACCAACGCGGGTAAAGTTGCCCTGATCAATGCTTGTTTGTCTTCCCTCCCCATGTTCTTGATGGGCTTCTACTTATTATCGGGAAGAATCCATGCTGGTTTCGACAAGCATCATGGGACCTTTTATTGGAATGCCGCTGATAATCGGCGTAAATACCGCTTTGTCAAATGGAAACTGATGTGTAGACCCAAAAACATTGGAGGGTCGGGGATCATTAATACTTCTATCATGAACCAATGTTTGATGATTAAATGGTGGTGGAAGATTATGACTGCTAGGGATCAGCCACTCTGGCTTTCCATTCTTAAGGCTAAGTATTTTCTATCCTCTAGCCCGATGCTTGCTAATGCTCTTGGTGGTTCTCAGTTTTGGAAGGCCTTGGTTAAAATTAGGTCCCTATTCCAGGGTCATGTTAAATTTATAGTTGGGGATGGCTCCTCCATTAGATTTTGGCTGGACTAGTGGTGTGGAGATTCACCGCTCTCGGTGACCTTCCCCACCTTGTTTTCCTATTGTCCGGACCTGTTTCTATTGCTAAGTTGGCGTCCCATGGTTGGAACCTGGCCTTCCGCCGATCCTTGTCGCCTGTAGAGTTTGAAGATTGGCAATGCCTTACTGCCTCCTTCCCCTCGCTCTTGACGAATATGGATTCGGTGATCTAGCCGTACTCTGCCTTGGGGCGCTTTTCTATTAAATCGCTCTATTCTAAGCTTATTGGTGGCTCTCCTACTAACCGTTTCTCTCAGATTTGGAAGGCTCGGATCCCTCCTAAAGTTAAGATCTTCTTGTGGCAAGCCTTTAGGGGCCGTTTGCCTTCGGCTGACCAGATTCACAAGAGGAATGGTCCGGGCTCTCTATTTTGTGCCCTATGTGGTGAATTAGAGGACTCGGCACACATTTTCTTTCACTGTGCCTTGGCTAAGCTCATCTAGAGTTGTGTTCGTGAGTGGCTCCAGGTCTCCTGGGCCCCTGTTTCTTTCTCTGATCTGCGGACCCTTGCGAATACCTTGTCTGGTGTCTCCAGACGCATCTTCTAGGTGGGCCTGGGTGCTATGTACTCGTCCCTTTGGACGACTAGAAACAA
The DNA here is from genome assembly GCF_018294505.1 of Triticum aestivum. NCBI lineage: Eukaryota > Viridiplantae > Streptophyta > Magnoliopsida > Poales > Poaceae > Triticum > Triticum aestivum. The sequence goes on along the minus strand of NC_057801.1, from coordinate 87,240,947 downwards.
GTTTACTATTGAACATGTGTTTCCGGCTAAACTTGCGGATTGCTTATTTAAATCGTGTGCTCTCTTGCAGCATTGGAAATCATTGACTAAGGTGGATGACCAGGATGTGCTCTCTTTGCTTATCTCCAAAATTCGGGCCTCGGCGTCTAACTTATGCAGTCAAGAGCAGGATGCTTAGCCTCTTCAGTCGTCATTCGCGCGCTCATTTTGGGTAGCTTTTCTCCGGCCTGCGCGCCGTGTTCTGGCTAGGGAGCCATGTACCTTTGACTCTAGTTCTCTCTTTCGACCCATGGTTGGGGTTTGGTTGGGTGTCTATTTCGAACTCTTGTGTGGTTGCTACCTGCCTTAGGGCTTTATTTATAAAGTTGGGCGTATGTCTTTTCTCTAAAAAGATAATACCCTGCACACTGCTGCCAAAATTTATAGCGATGGAATTATAAAATAAAACAAAATCAGAATATATGATAATAATGTCGAACCACATTGTCACCATATGGCCGTAGAAACCTAGAGGTAAATGGAGGGTGGATGCAAGTTATATTGCCTTATGACTCAAGTTTAATTATCTGTTGCTCAAAAGTTAATTTTTTTTTGCAAAATAATGATGTGGATGACTTGCATGTGTTTGATGGTGTGGAGAACTTTGTATGTGGTGAAAAGTGGATTGGATGCATGCACTTGATGATGTGGACGGCTTATGACTTAAACTATGTGGGAAATTTCTACATAAGCAAAACAAATCTTAACTTGAAAAGTTATGCATGCCACAACTAAATGCAACGCGTTTTAAGAATTCACTTAGAATGCACTAATGTGTTACATGGTAGATGATTCTCACACGTAGATTGGACGGATGCTAGTGAATCAAGTTAGTAAATTTAATGGTATAACAGTTTTGATGATGTAAAACCATGCGTATGTATATGCAGATAAGATTAGAAGGAGCGGGGTCCAAGTATCTGGTTGTGAGCTGTCGCTTCAAGCTGTGCATGCAGTCGGGGCCGAATGTCGTAGGAGGTGACGGCGGGCGATTTCGACTTGTGTCTAGTAGAGATCGCATTGCCAAGTTTAATCCGGGCCTGGGTGGTGCAAACAAATCGCTCCGGCGCAGCCAAGATGAGAGCAGCAAGATCAAGACTCTACGCAAGGCCACTATAAATATCCAAACCTCCTCATGAGAGAATATATCAGGGGACGACGTACGCTTGAAGCCCATCGAGCTCAAAGTTACCGGCCATGGCTGCCGAGATCCCAGCATACTACTCGCTCCTCCTGCTTCTTCTTCTGGTCGTGGTAACTACGCTCTACCTGGTAGGAGCGTTCCGCAGCCGCAGGAGATCGGCCGGCGGACAACGGTTTCCTCCGGGGCCATGGGCGCTGCCGGTGATCGGCCACCTGCACCACCTCGCCGGCTCGTCGGTCCCGCCGCACCACGCCATGCGCGACCTGGCTCGGCGCCACGGCCCGCTCATGCTGCTCCGGTTCTGCCAGCTCCCCGTGCTCGTGGCCACCTCCCCGGACGCGGCGCGCGAGATCATAAAGACCCACGACGTGGCCTTCGCGTCGCGGCCCCTCAGCCCGACCATGCACCTCTTCCTGCGTGGCTCCGAGGGCCTCGTCTTCGCGCCATACGGCGACGGCTGGCGGCAGCTCCGCAAGATCTGCACCCTCGAGCTCCTCAGCAACCGCCGCGTCCACTCCTTCCGCGCTGTCAGAGCGGAGGTGCTGGGACGCCTGCTCCGCTCCGTCGCGTCGTCGGCGTCGGCATCGGCGTCCGTGAACTTGACCCGGGGACTAGCCTCGTTCGTCGCGGACTCCTCGTTGCAGGCCATGGTCGGCCGCCTGAGAAGCGACGACCGCGACACCCTGTTCACGCTGCTGCGGGAGGGGTTAAAGATCGTGCCGGGGATGACCCTGCCGGACCTTTTCCCGTCGTCCCGGCTCGCCATGCTCCTGAGCCGCGTGCCCGCCAGGATCGACCACCGCAACAAACGCATGGCCGCCTTCATGGACTCCGTCATCCAGCAGCACCGGGACAAGAAGAGATCAGCAGCATGCGCCGACGGCGGAGAGGAGCACGCCGAGGACTTGCTTGACGTGCTCTTGAGGCTCCAGGACGACATGGACTCCCAGTATCCCTTCACCACGGAGAACATCAAATTGGTCATCATAGTAAGCTCTCTCCCGAATCCCGATCCTGTTTAGTGTTTACCAATCCTCGATCGAAAGGCGTCAACCATTATTGTTTGCATGCATGCAGGACTTGATTAGTGCGAGCAGCGAGACCACGTCGACCACGCTGGTGTGGGCAATGGCGGAGCTGCTGCGTAAGCCGGCGGCCATGCGGAGGGCGCAAGACGAGGTCCGGCGACAGCTCGACGGACACCTGCACTACCTGCGGCTGGTCATCAAGGAGACGCTCAGGCTGCACCCGCCGGTGATGCTGAAACGGGAGTGCGGCGGCCCGCGGCAGCAGGTGCTCGGCTTCGACGTGCCACAGGGCGCCATGGTGCTGGTCAACACCTGGGCGATGGGCAGGGACCCGGCCCACTGGGACTCCGCCGAGGAGTTCGTCCCGGAGAGGTTCGAGAGCTGCGGCACGCCGGACTTCAAGGGGGTGGACTTCGAGTTCCTGCCGTTCGGCGCCGGCCGGAGGATATGCCCCGGCGTCTCCTTCGGCCTCGTGCACCTCGAGCTCGCCCTCGCGGCGCTGCTCTTCCATTTCGACTGGAAGCTGCCGGACGGGATGGTCCCCGAGGAGCTGGACATGACTGAGGAGGCCGGGCTCATCACGCGCCGGCGGGCTGAGCTGGTGGTGTTCGCTGTCCCTCATGTCCCTGTGCCCACAGATAACTAGACGTACCCGGCCGTATTAGCACCAAGAAGAGTTTCTTGTGTTTGTGCTTTGTGGTGACGATCGTGACTACAAAACCTGTACTATTTTAAATAAATGTCTTGGCTACCGTTGTAAGGACCTGCAGTTTTATTTTGCTGTTTCTTAGGGAAAGCCATCATGGCGACTCTATTATGAAGAATTGCTAACTGTGCTAAGATAAAAAGGGGAGGTTCCCTAAGACAATGATCGAACTTGGCTTAAAAGTAATAAAATCCTCAGAATTACAAGCTAAAAGACGCGCAACTTGATTAGCTTCCCTAAGACAATTGTCAAATTTGACATTGACAAAAACTTGACATAAAAAGGACCATTCTTCATAAACTGCAGCTGCTACAAAAAGATGTGTTAGGTTTGTTGCATCACTTTTGATGTATTTTCATCTGTGTCTGGTTGAGTGAATATAAGCCAAAAATCATGTTCATCACATGGTTTTTTTTTGCGGATAGAAATTTGTATTACTCAAAACCTCAAGTCCTTACAATCCATCGCAGCCAAATTCAAAGCATCTGGAGGTCCCGAACCAAGCCAAGTCATGGTTCTACCCTCGCTACGAGCAAAATATACTAAACTATCACTAACTTTATTTTGGCTACGATTTACATGAGTAATACAAAAATCACGAAGGAACAAAAGATATCTAATCTTCTTTATGATGGACGAGTAAACCGATCTGTCGACATCTGAAGCTTGAATCAATTTTACTGCCATTAGAGAGTCCATCTCAACCTGCACTGGCAAGTCGCTTCTCTAGACTGGCAGAGAAGAAATGTGCACACGACTATTTGGTTACAAGCATTTTCTCCTCAGATACGACATATTGTTGTTTCGTTATGTACGCAGTACAGTACACACAGATGATTAACTCACCTCTTATCCACGTGATGAACTTATCTCACGTGGAAACCGGGTGCTGAAGGAAAAAGAGAAGGGCTAGCTCCAGGTAGAAGGAGGTGTGACAACCCTTAGATGCTCATCCAACGGTCACAAGATCAACTGGGCGTGAATCATTTTCTAGGTGACTAAGCTCATTTGTGACACATTTGAGAGAGGATTTGCTAGCGTTGTTGGAAATATTAGCAATTTACCGAATAATTTTAGTAACGGAAATACTAGATAACGCATGACTGATATAGCAGAGATAAAGTAAGTCATGCAAACTGACAAAGAGAAGGTAAATAGCATCTGCATATATGAATTAGAACGGAACACATCTAGAATAGATACTAGAGCAAGAAGTTGTGGTAGAACCTCTAACATAAAGAGTATGAAAACGTACCGAACGGGAGCAGAAGCACCGGTCTTGGGGCCGGTGTCCTCGCCAGCCATGTCGTCGACGAGGTTGTCGATGTCGGGGAAGAAGTCGTCGGAGTCTGGGGCGTCCGTGACGAAGAAGTCAGTAGTCGCGTTGAGCGCTCCCCAAGAACCTTATTGTCCGTGTCAAAACCAGCAGATCTCGGGTACGGGGGTTCCCGAACTGTGCTTCTGAGGATCGAAGGTAACCGGAGGCAGGGGACACAATATTTACCTAGGTTCGGGCCCTCTTAATGGAGGTAACACCCTACTTCCTGCTTGATTGACTTTGATGACTATAGGGGTTACAAGAGTTGATCTACCTCAAGATCGTAATGGCTAAACCCTAGATGTCTAGCCTGTATGATTGTGATCCTGCCTCTACGGACTAAACCCTCCGGTTTATATAGGCACCGAAGGGGACTAGGGTTGTGCAAAGTCGGTTTATAGAGGAAGGAAACTACACATCTGAAAGATTGAGGATGTCGTCTAGAGGGGGGGGGGGTGAATAGGTGCTTTAAAATAATTACGGTTTAGGCTTGAACAAATGCGGAATAAACCTAGCGGTTAATTTGTCAAGCACAAAACCTAAAACAACTAGGCTCACCTATGTGCACCAACAACTTATGCTAAGCAAGATAAGAAACTATGTGATAGCAAGATAAATGACAAAGAACAATATGGCTATCACAAAGTAAAGTGCATAAGTAAAGGGCTCGGGTAAGAGATAACCGAGGCATGCGGAGACGATGATGTATCCCGAAGTTCACACCCTTGCGGATGCTAATCTCCGTTTGGAGCGGTGTGGAGGCACAATGCTCCCCAAGAAGCCACTAGGGCCACCGTAATCTCCTCACGCCCTCGCACAATGCAAGATGCCGTGATTCCACTAAGGGACCCTTGAGGGCGGTCACTGAACCCGTACAAATGGCAACCCTTGGGGGCGGTCACCGAACCCGTACAGTTTGGCAACCCTTGGGGGCGGTCACAGGTACCTGTCAAATTGCTCGGGGTGATCTCCACAACCTAATTGGAGACCCCGACGCTTTCCCGGAGCTTTACACCACAATGATTGAGCTCCGAACAACACCAACCATCCAGGGCGCCAAGGCACCCAAGAGGAACAAGCTCTAGGGTGTCCAAACACCCAAGAGTAACAAGCTCAAGGGTACCAAGCACCCAAGAGTAATAAGCTTCTCAACTTGTAACTTCCACGTATCACGTGGAGAACTCAAATCGATGCACCAAATGCAATGGCAAGGGCACACGGAGTGCCCAAGTCCTTCTCTCTCAAATCCCACCGAAGCAACTAATGCTAGGGAGGAAAATGAGAGACAAGAAGGAGAACACCAAGAACTCCAAGATCTAGATCCAAGGGGTTCCCCTCACATAGAGGAGAAAGTGATTGATGGAAATGTGGATCTAGATCTCCTCTCTCTTTTCCCTCAAAAACTAGAAAGAATCCATGGAGGGATTGAGAGTTAGCAAGCTCGAAGAAGGTCAACAATGGAGGAAGAACACGAGCTCAAAGGATAAGGTTGAATGGGGAAGAAGACCCCCTTTTATAGGAGCTCCCGAATCCAAGCGTTATGTTCTAAGTCTGCGCACGAGCGGTACTACTGCTCAGGGGAGCGGTACTACCGCCCGGGCGGTAGAACACAAAGACCGGAGCAAAATGAAGGGCGAGGCAGAGCCGAATGAGCGGCACTACCGCTGGAGCCAGCGGTACTACCGTTGGCCGCAGCGGTACTGCCGCTTGGCCCAGCGGTACTAGGGGCGGTGGTAGCCGCGGTACTACCGCACACGAGCGGTACTACCGCTCCTACTGCTGCTACTACTGCCGCTGAACCCGACACAAGAAAACCACGTCTCGAGTCGAGGCGGTGCCAGCGCGGAACCGGAGCCGTACTACCACTTATGGCCATGGGTGGTACTACCATTGTCGGACAGCGGTACTACCGCTTGTGGCGATACGCGGTACTGCCGCGCCGGTCCAGCAGTACTACCACAGGTGCCAACCTTATGCCATTTCCGCGAGAACAAGAACACTCCAAGGAAAACCAAAAATGCCATAACTTCTGCAAATGAGCTCCGAATTGAGCAAACTCAAGCTTGTTGGATACAAGATAACGAGTACCATCAAAACAGCGACAGAGAAGAACCGGCAGAACCTCCAACATCGAAAACATCCTAGAAGATGCATGTGAACTCCGTTTTCGATGAATTCGAGCTTGTCATCAAGATGACCATAAACTCCAAAACTCACAAAGAGAACCAAACAAGAACCAAGAAAGATGATGCAAGGATGCAATGGTTTGATCTCTCTTCGAATGATACGATCAAGTTACTCATCGAGAGCCCACCTTGATAGTAGGGCAATCGAACCTAAAACCCGGTCTCCCAACTACCATCATGAGACCGGTAAAATGGAAAACCTATCAAGGGCAAACCTTTGCCTTGCACATGGTCCATTTGAGCTAGATGATGACGATCTTGACTCCCTCAAGTTGGACCACCTTTCTTGATTGTGTTGGCTCGGTGATGACTAGTTGATTGCTCCCCCATACTACACTATGGGCGAGCCACTCTTCCGCACATCTTCACAAGTCCATTGTCACCACAATGGACGACAAGCTTCAAGCATTTGATCTCTTCGTGATGCTTCACTTGAACTTGCACACCACAACCTAACCCCATAAAGAACTCTCACGAAGATCATGGGTTAGTACACAAAGCGTAATTGACAATGCTTACCATACCATGGGATCGCTTGATCCCTCTCGGTACATCTTCTACGCTTTTTGTGTTGATCAAGTTGATTCACTCTTTGACTTAGTCCTGATCAACCTCTCACATGACCAATCTTTAGGTAATTCCTTGAATGGCACCTTGGTCATCACAAACTCTCCATGAAACTAACGAATGGACTCCAAGAAAAGCCTATGGACAAATCCTTCAAATAAAACTCAAGGCAACCATTAGTCCATAGAGATTGTCATCAATTACCAAAACCAAACATGGGGGCATCGCATGTTCTTTCAATATCCGGACGCCACGCTTGCCATCCACGCAAAGGATTGTCCCATCCGGACACGGGAGAAGACCTTTTGTCTTGTATCTTCATTGCCCATCAGTCCGGCCCATGTCACATAGGCCGGCTCCCGAGGACCCCATAATCCATGACTCCCTCAGTAGCCCCTGAACTAGCTTCAATGACGATGTTTCTGGCTCGCAGATTGTTTTCGACATTGCAAGGCGGGTTCCTCCTCCGAATACTCCAAAGCAGCCTTCCGCACATAAGAGTTGTATCCGGCTTCGTTTAATAATCACAACCCTAGGCTATAAGGGCAAACATATCTAAAACAAAGTAAGTCACGTCCACTGGCAACTTTTTCGGTGAGGCGTTATGTCCTGGCCTTGTTTATTATTCTGAACCGTTTTCACAGTCCCCGCTTCGCGTTTCGTGGCACGGCCAGTGACACGTCCTGTCAAAATAGAGATCGTGTCCCCTTATCATGGGATTCTCATCAATACGGGTTTGGGTAATCCAACCGTGCCGTTCACACATCCCCTTGGGAATAGGTGAGATTTAAGGCTTATGAGGAGACGCTTGATATCCACTGCCTTTATAAGAAGATAAGGATCCGTCTTTTTACCCCACGCCTTCTTCCTCCTCATCCCATGTGCCCTTGAGCTCCAGCACCCAAGTTTCAATCTTTTCCATCGCCACCAAACACTCTAGCCATGTCCGGATCTAGAGCGCGGGGCAAGTGGATGGCTTCCTCTGTTACAGAGGAGAACGACGAGGAACTCTAGGAAGTAGGGTACTTGGTCATGGACATAGCCCACCGGCTCCCTGCCAAGAAGCAGGTCATCCCTCCCCCGGAGCCTAACGAGAGGGTAGTGTTCATCCCCCATTTCCTTCGCGGACTAGGGCTTCCCCTCCATCCTTTCGTCTGCAGTCTCATGTTTTAATACGGGCTAGATTTCCATGATATAGCCCCAAATTCCTTCCTCAATATTTCGGCGTTTATCGTCTTGTGTGAGGCCTTCCTCCGCATCCCCCACTTTGGCCTATGGCTCAAGGTCTTTAATGTGAAGCCAAAAGTGGTTGATGGTCAACATGCGGAGTGCGGTGGCGCCATGGTGAGCAAGCTTCCAAACGTCACCTAGCCCAAGGGGACCATTGTGGAGACCGTCAAGGGATGGTAGCAGGGGTGGTTCTATATTACGGTACCCCATGACGCCACATGTGCCGCCCCTCCCGAGTTCAAGTCCGAGCCTCCAATGCGGCTTACATCATGGCTCAACAAGGGCTTGGATTGGGCGTCGTCCGACGAGGTGATGTCGCTGCAGAAGCGCGTCAAGGGTATAATAGACAAGAATAGCAGTCTTGCCAGCGTGATCAAGGTGATGCTTTTTCGCCGGATTCTCCCCTGCCAACGCCGGACTGGGTATATGTAGGAATTCGACCCGGACAGTGCTCGGACCCTGCAACGGTTCTTCGGCACGACGCATGAAGACATATGTAAGCTGCTTTTCAAGGCTCAGACGTCATGGGCGAGAACGACCGAAGACCACGGCCTCGTCTGCGCTCATCTGGCCACTCCCGAAAGTTTTCTGACAACCTTTAATTTGCAAGTCCAAGGAGTATATTGAGCTTTCCATTATTCCCACGGGGTTGGATAAAGAAGGCGGAGCGGATTCAATGTCCGGCTCCGCTACCCGAAGACCCAGCCATTCCTCTGTTGACGAGGATGCTGGTTCCGGCGCCGTATCAGGTGCCGGAGAAGAAGGCCAAGGAAGCCAGAGGTGGCCTCCACCGTAAAGGCGCTTCGGATGTTGTGTCCGAAGACACCAAGACTCTCTTCTCTCGTGATGAAGATAAAGAGGAGAAAGAGAGCAATTCTCCCTTTAAGGGGGAGGGGGGGAAGAATAAAAGAGCGGCTTCCATGGACCTAGAGGCGGAGGCGTCCAAGAAGGGGAAACTCTCCCTTTCGGATGATTCTGAATCGGACACCGACGCCATTCCTGAGTGGCACCCCAAGCCGAAGCCTGTGGCCGGATCGTAAGTATTCAAAGACACCATACATATAATCCCATGGAGACCGGCGATGGGGGCCATACCCAATTTGGCCCCTACCAAATATTATTCCGAAGATCCATACGACTTTGGAATCGGGCGAGCAGCCTCCTTCGATAAAAGGGGGCGCGCCACCTCCACCGACGACCTCTGTCAATCCGGAGGTGCCGGACACTCTGGTGGAAGCACTTTAGAGTGCTTCCATTGTGGAGGAACATTGTACCCTTATGGGTACGGTGGTTGAAAAGGTTCGGTCCGCTAAAAATGGATTGCACGAAGCCTATACCAGCCTTCTGGTAGGCTTTGAGGTATGTGATGTAATAATTTTTTTTGGCTATTTGTATATGTAAAAGGAATGCCTGTGTATAGATAGTAGCCCTCGAGACTCTGTTCGGCGTTTGTGAAGAAAGGCCGAATAGAGGATCGAATAATTCTTCACAGGAGATAACATATATGTCTATTTGGATAAACAAGCTTCGCTTTTAGCGGTAACCTCCCACGCCGCCGAAGTGTCTAAACTAAAGCAGAAGTTGGAGGAAAAGCAAGGTATGTGATACTAAAACATATCTGAAATGATATGAGTTCTGATTTTTCATCTAAATGAGCTTTATGATTATGCTCATAGTTGACGCGTCTGAGATCGAGACCCTCAAGAGCGCGCTGGCCGAAGCCAAGAAGTAGGCGAAGGAGGAACGAGCTGCCCGCCTAAAACATGAAGTGAGGTTTGATGAAGTCCAATAAGAGCTCAAGGAGGCTATAAGCAAATGTGAGTCCTTAGAGTGCAAGGTGTCGGATCGACACTCCGAACTTTCTACGGTGCTCCGAAGTGCGAAAGAGGCCCGGATTGAAGCCCAAGGCGCCTGCAGGGAGATCCAAGAGGCAAAGCAGATCGTGGTAGGTAAGGCCTTTAATATGCAGAGCAAATTTGTAAGGAGAAAGTACACCTTACTGACCCGCATTTGTATTTCTCCAGGAGCGTTTGCGGATCTACCCCAGAGTATTGCTGATGTTGCGGAGTTCTTTTGAGCCGAAGAGGGGAGATCAACGGAGAAGCTGTTCTGGTCGCAATTGAGGGAGTCCTGGACTAAGGGGTCCTCGGGCGACCGCCTGTGTGACATGGGCCGGACTGATGGGCCGTGATGGTACAAGATAGAAGGACCTTCCCCGTGTCCGGATGGGACTCTCCTTTGCGTGGATAGCAAGCTTGGCGTTCGAATTATGTACATTCCTTTCTTTGTAACCGACTCTGTACAACTGTAGATCCCTCCGGTGCCTATATAAACCGAAAGGCTTAGTCCATAGGCAAGAACACAATCATACAGGCTAGACATCTAGGGTTTAGCCATTATGATCTCGAGGTAGATCAACTCTTGTAACCCCTATACTCATCAAAGTCAATCAAGCAGGAAGTAGGGTATTACCTCCATTAAGAGGGACCGAACCTAGGTAAACATCGTGTCCCCTGCCTCCTTGTTACCTTCGATCCTTAGATGCATAGTTCAGGACCCCCTACCCGAGATCTGCCGGTTTTGACACCGACATTGGTGCTTTCATTGAGAGTTCCACTGTGTCGTCACCAGAAGTCTCGATGGCTCCACCAATCATCTACAACAATACCACCCTGACGGAGACTTTTCTCCCCGGCCAAACCTTCGTATTCGGTGGCTTCACATTGTGTGCCAATTCGATTGTCCATCTGGAGCAGATCGACAGCTACGCCCCTGGTCATCAGATCAGTTTTGGAAACCTAAACTACGTCGCTGATATCCGAGGAGACTTGATCTTCCAAGGGTTCGTAGTCCCAACCGTAGCTCTGGCCTTAGATCCGAAACACCTCGCCGTGTCTGAAGACAAGAGTTTCGAGCCCGTTGGACTCTCCGTAGCCATAGAGCTCAACACCAGAGATACAGAGGGGATCGTTTCACTAGCCGGCCCGAAGTCACTCTGGGCTCCCTCCATCCTCATCGAGCTGGACTCACCTCCGTGCACCAGCTCCAAACTCTCGAGGTCTATGTTATACGAGCTCGGCCAGGGAACTCCTGTCCCCCCCTCGCCCCCCCGCTCCACGGATTCTCGCTTTCCTATCCAAACCTCACCCTTAAACGAGGTTCTAGACTTAATGCGATCTCTCGCCATTACAGAAGGATCACTGCCAAACTATGCCCAACCCGCACTAGGGACCGAGAGCGGGGAATTTTATGTCCCATCCACCACCAACTTCATAGCCACTGTCGAGGACTTAACCGACACGCTCGACTTCGATTCCGAAGACATCGACAGTATGGACGACGATGCTGGAGACGAGAAAAGCCAAAACCCGCCGTTCACCGAACGCTGGATGGCCACTTCCACATATGACGTGTACATGGTGGACACACCCAAAGAGGATGACACCGATGGTGGAAAGGATCCAGACGAGGACAATCCTTCTGAGGAACCACCAAAGCGCTGACATCAGCGGCGCCGCTCAAAATCGTGTCGCGACAAAGACAACAATATCGGCACCGGCGACAATAATACTCCAGAAAACACGGAAGACCAAGAAGCCCCTATTGATCAAACATCCGAACAGGGAGATTTGGAGGATGGGAAAGTCAACACCGACGACCCTATCGAGGACACGGGCTCAGAGGATAGTAACTACATACTGATCTCCAAAGAGGACAAGAGCCTCGGCGACGAGGAATTCATTGTGCCAGAGGATCCCCTTGAACAAGAACAATTTAAGCGCTGGCTAATAGCCACGGCGAGAAGCCTGAAAAAGAAGCAGCAACAGCTTCAAGCTAATCAAGATCTGCTCAATGACAAATGGACTAATGTCCTAGCAGCCGAGGAATACAGACTCGAGCGCCCAACCAAGAGTTAGCCAAAGCGCAAGCTGCTACCCCAATTCGATGACGAGGGCATGGAACCTGTAGTGCCAAAGCGTAAAGCTGGCGACGGACCTGGCCGACAACCACGTGGCCGAGACAGAGCGGCAACTCACGCCGAACACCCACCTGCATTACCTCGGCCTAAAGGTCGAGAGACAGCAGTTACAGGAGACACTTACGACCTACGACAGGACCTATATAATAGAGGCGGTCAGACTAGATCAATATATGAATCAAGGGGGCGGGCCCCAGCGCGAGAAGATGGCCATCAAGCCTGGCACAACAAGCACAACCTCACCCAGCCTGAAAACTGCATATAGACTCCATCTGAACTGCGTCGGGACGTGGCCCGATATAGAGGCGGCACACACCCCTATGCTTCACTGATGAGGTCATGGAGCACCAGTTCCCAGAAGGGTTTAAACCCATGAACATCGAATCATACGACGACACAACAGATCCCACAGAATGGATTGAAGATTTTCTTCTCCACATTCACTGGCTCACGGTGATGATCTACATGCCATCAAATACCTCCCTTTCAAACTTAAGGGACAAGCTCGACACTGGTTAAATAACCTCCCAGAAAACTCCATTGGAAGCTGGGAAGACCTGGAGGATGCCTTTAGGGACCACTTCCAGGGCACTTATATCCGACCTCTGGACGCCGATGACCCCAGTCACATAGTCCAGCAGCCCGGAGAGTCAGCCAGAAAATTCTGGACCCGGTTCCTAATAAAAAAGAACCAAATTGTTGATTGTCCGAACGCCGAGGCTCTAGCAGCCTTTAAACACAGCATCCGCGACCAATGGCTTGCCCGACACCTCGACCAAGAAAAGCCGAAGTCCATGGCAGCCCTTACATCACTCATGACCCGCTTTTGCGCAGGCGAAGATAGGTGGCTTGCCCGTAGCAGCAACAGTACCAGCGATCCTGGCACTTCCGAATCAAGGAACAAAAATGCCAGGCCCCGACGAAACAAAACCAACGTCGGAGCAACACTGACAATGTCGAAGACACAGCGGTCAAGGCCGAATTCAGTGACTCCAAGCTCGGTCAGCGGAAGAGGCCATTCAAAAGAAACAAAGACGGTTCATCTAGCCTGGACCAAATACTCGATCGACCTTGCCAGATTCATGGCACCTGTCGGTGTCAAAACCGGTGGATCTCGGCTAGGGGGTCCCGAACTGTGCGTCTAGGCGGATGGTAACAGGAGACCAGGGACACGATGTTTTTACCCAGGTTCGGGCCCTCTCGATGGAGGTAAAACCCTACTCCTGCTTGATTAATATTGATGATATGGGTAGTACAAGAGTAGATCTACCACGAGATCGGAGTGGCTAAACCCTAGAATCTAGCCTATGGTATGATTGTTGTTCATCCTACGGACTAAAACTCTCTGGTTTATATAGACACCGGAGAGGGCTAGGGTTACACAGAGTCGGTTACAATGGGAGGAGATCTTCATATCGTATCGCCAAGCTTGCCTTCCACGCCAAGGAAAGTCCCATCCGGACACGGGACGGAGTCTTCAATCTTGTATCTTCATAGTCCAGGAGTCCGGCCAAAGGTCTTAGTCCGGCCATCCGGACACCCCCTAATCCAGGACAACCTCAGTAGCCCCTGAACCAGGCTTCAATGATGATGAGTCTGGCGCGCAAGTTGTCTTCGGCATTGCAAGGCGGGTTCCTCCTCCGAATATTTCATAGAAGATGTTGAACACCAGGGTAGTGTCAAGCCGAAGGTCGTGCAAGGCCGATAGGTGGAATGCGGAGGCGCCATGGTGGGCAAGATAGCCAACGTCACCTGGCTCGAGGGTGCCTTCGTGGAAACCATCAAAGGGTGGCAATCTGGGTGGTTTTATATTACCGAGCCGCGTGACCCTAAATGGGCAGCGGCCGCTGAATTTCGATCCGGCATCCCCACCCGGCTCACATCTTGGAAAGAGACGGGCCTGTCGTGGGGCAATCCGAAAGAGGTGACCGGACTCCAAACCTGCGTCCGAGACCTGGTGACCAAGAAGGTCAAACTTGTCAACATGGTCCAGGTCATGCTCTTCCGCCGGATCCTCCCGTGTCAACGACGGAACTTCAATTTGTGGGAGTTCGACCCGGCCCGGCACCAGACTCTATCCCGGCTCTTCGAAATGAAGCACGAGGACGCCTAGAAGGTGCTTTTCAAAAGCTCCGAGGTCTCCCCTGTCGTCACCGAGGATCGCGGGTTCTGCGCCAAACATCAAGCCTCCGAAGTAAGCTTACCTTTAGTCCCTTACGGGATATCCGCATTTCATAGTGTGACCTTATGTGGGATCTAAACTCCCGTTCCTTTGACAGGATTGGAAGAGGACATCCGGACAGTTTGACTGTCCGACCCCTTTGCCCGAAGGCCCAGTAGATGCACACTTAGCGAAGCTACTAGTTCCGGCACACCATGTGGTGCCAGAGAAGAAGGCCAAGGAGAAGGCCACGAGGACCCGAAAGAGTTCCCGGCGCCCGGTGTCGTTGGATTTGCCCGACGGCTCCAACGCGCCCTCCGCCTCCAAAGATGAGGAGGAGGAAGAACAAGATGCCTCTCCCCCTCCAATGGGGGGAGGAAAGAAGAGAAAGGCCGCCCCAACTGGGGAAGCCGGAGGGTCCAAGAAGGGGAACCCCTTCTGGCGGACTACGCCCCCGACGCCGAAGACGGCGAGGAGGACTGGCCCTCCAGGGTCAAGCCCCTGGAAAAATTGTAAGTGTCCGGCTACCCGAATGACTTATTGCACTCCTTTATTATTTGATAGCTTCTAACACCGAAGCTAATCATACAGTCCGCCCAGAGCTCAGCTTGGCGATTCGTCGAGCGGATCTCTGAATTCGTCGGATGTGAATAGCACTTCAGTTCCGACGGCCTCCTCCCCTCTCCCTTCAAACGGCATGGAGGTGGAGTCCCGTAGGGGACAAAACCAGGAGGAGGTGGTCCTGGAAGCGCCACAAGGCGACCTTCCGGACTCCCAACCCAAAGGGGGTAAAACCCCGGAGGGATCTAAGTCCGGCCCTGGGCCGGACACTACTCCGGAACCATCAGTGGTTCCAGAGCCCGACAGGCGGCGCCTTCACAAGAAGGGCAAGTCCGCGACGCCGGAGGCTTCCGTCCACCCGGAGGCGCCGGGCAATTTGCTGGAGGTTCTCAAAGGCGCCTTTATCGACGAAGAACACCGCACTGTTATGAGTGCGGTGATTCAGAAGGTTCAGTCCGCCAAGAGCGGGCAGACGGAAGCCTGCACAAGCCTGTTAACGGGCTTTGAGGTATGTGTTCAAAAACATATATAAAAAATGTTACCGCATAGACAGTAGCCCCTGATGCTTAGTTCGGTGTTCGGAAAGAAAAGCCGAACTGAGGATCTTAAAAGATATACGCAGGAGTCTAATAGAAATATGTCAATATGGGAATGCAGGCTGCGCTGCTGACCTCTGCCGCACTGACTGCAGAGGTCAATGCCTTGAAGGAAAGCCTCGAGCGGTCCGAGAGCGAGCTCGGCCGTGCCAAGAAGCAGCTCGAGGATAAAGAGGGTACGTAGCACCTCCTGTAAATGTATATAGAAATACTTGGTTGCATAATAATAACAGGACCAATGTTAATGTTGCAGGAGCCACGACCGAGGTAGCGACCCTGAAAGAGGCGGTTTCGAAGGCCGAAAAGAGTGCGGCCTTGGAGCGCATCGAGTGAGAGAAGCAGGAGGCGCGGGTGATGGAGGTGCGGCAAGAGCTCCAGGCTCTCGTGGAAAAACACGAGAGTTTGGAGCGTGACTCGAAGACTCGAGAGTCCGAGCTCGCCTTGGCTCTTGAGAGTGCCAAGACTGCTAAGGCTGAAGCCCAGAAGGCCCTTCAGGAGATCGAGGCGATGAAGAAGATAGCGGCGGGTAAGGCATTCTTCATGCAAAGCAAAAATATAAAAGTTAATTATCTGCTACTTACCCAAATCCGGAGCTCTCCAGGAGCGTTCGCCGATCTGCCCCATAGTGTGTCTGATGCCGCCGCATACTACCGAGCCGAAGAGGGGAGCTCGACGGAAAAAGTGTTCTGGTCTCAGTATGCTGAGGCCGAACATCCAATGCCCCTGAGCGACCAACTAAAGCAGCTGGTTGAGCTCCACAAGGTGGCCGAACAGGCCATGAAGGGCCTCATAGCTCGGTTGTGGCCTGGAGAAGCCATGCCTGGGAGCTACTTCGGTCTGGTGCGGCGGCTGGTGGACGCGTGTCCGTGGATTGAGGTCGTCAAGCGCTCCGTTTGTATTGAAGATGCCCGTCGGGCCCTTGCCCGTGCTAAGGTGCACTGGGGCAAGCTAGACACGGAGAAGCTGTTGACGGACGCGCCACTTCCGGGCAAGGAGTATCGTACGCCCGAGATGTATTACAATGGTGTTCTGAAGGGTGCCCGCCGCATAGCGGATGAGTGCTCCAAAGATGTAATTTTTGAGTAAACTCGCATTTGTTGTCCTGTACGCTGAAGCTTTGTTCATATGCATTAAGCAACACTTGTTAATTTAAAATATTACCTTCTGTGCGGCCGTTTATCAAATTTGAGAGATGCAAGTCGTCGGCTTCGACCCCCATGCCACGAGTGCTGGGGTGTTCGGGATAAACCTGAGCGCTCTTGTTCCCATTCTTGGGTCCATCTAGGGAGGCGTTCAGCACAGCGAACCAGGCCGTCAGACTTATAATGCTTTATCACTCTCACTTAGCCATAGAATTCTATAATTTTAAATTTTGGCGAAGCCCCTAGTATTCGGAAGACCAGGTTCTGGGCGCTATCCACGCCTAGGCCGGATAAGTTCGGTTCCTCGCTTGAAGCGGCATAAGTCTTTAAGGACTCGAAAAAACCTCACGAATAGCGACCGGTCTCTCGCACTATCATGACAGTCAGTTTTAGCTTTCTCTACTGAGGTGTTAACCCAGCTCAACTGGGGCACAATCGCAGTAGTTCTCCCAGCGCTACCTTAGCCAACAATGCGGAACGTAAGGTACCAAAACATGGGAGCCGGGCAAACCCAACTATTGACCAAAGACATGATTCGGAGCCGATGCATATAGTGCTATAAGTTCGGGGTGCCGCACTTGTTAGAGTGTTCGGTCTTCTCACACCACGTTATGGGGTGTTGTAAGCCCCTGGTGTATTATCCGTACCAAAGTGTACGGTTGCATAGTGTCATGATTGAACATATTTGCATATAAAAATAGATAAGTACAATAATAGGTAAGAGCTATGTATTGTTTATTAAAAAAGGGCTGCTGCAAAAGCAGAACGATACAAAAAGTGCGGTAAGCAAGAGATGGGAGTATTTGACATATTCCCCTTCAGGGGCAAGCTGCAGGATTGTAAGAGAAACAGGTATTAAACTCGTTATAGAGACCACCTGGACTTTTGACGTGGCTTGCTTCCTCCCTGGCTATTGCATCGTTGGTTCGGCGAGAGTATTGCCGGACAGGCCTTCCGAATAGCTGGGTCATGAAAGTGTGTGAAAAGGAAAATGGCGAAATAGGGAGCCCCTTAGTGCGGTTGAGCCGCATTCTGGGCATGCCGTTGTTGTGCCCCTCCCCTTATGCCCATGGTATCTCTAAGGCGTAATTATGTACGCGTGGTACCAGTATTGCTATTTGATGGGGGCTGGGGTTGGGGCCGCACTGCTATGCTTGCTCGGAACGTTCCAGCCGGATTTGTTGTAGGTTACTTCGGGCTCGCTTGACGTTGTCCGGACGTTTGGCACCTGGATTGGAGAACTACCTTGAGAGGCTACTCTGTACTTCCGCTGCCAGGGCCGCCGTGTGCTCCTCCGTTCGGAGAGAGCGTTCGGTGTTTCCGTTTACCGTGATGACTCCGTGAGGTCCTGGCATCTTGAGCTTGAGATATGCATAGTGCGGCACATCATTGAATTTGGCAAATGCGGTTCGCCCCAGCAGGGCGTGATAGCAGCTGCAGAATGGGACTATGTCGAAGATTAACTCCTCGCTCCGGAAGTTATCCGGGGATCTGAAGACCACTTCGAGTGTGACCGAGCCTGTACAGCTGGCTTCTACCCCTGATATGACACCTTTGAAGGTTGTCTTTGTGGGTTTAATCCTTGAAGGATCGATGCCCATTTTTCGCACTATGTCCTGGTAAAGCAGGTTCAGGCTACTGCCGCCGTCCATTAGGACTCTGGTAAGGTGGAATCCGTTGATAATTGGGTCTAGGACCAGTGCAGCGAATCTGCCGTGACGGATGCTGGTGGGATGGTCCCATCGATCGAAGGTGATCGGGCAGGAGGACCATGGGTTGAACTTTGGGGCGACTGGCTCCAGTGCATAGACGTCCTTGAGAGCACGCTTTTGCTCCCTTTTGGGGATGTGGGTTGCGTATATCATGTTCACCGTCTGAACTTGCAGGGGAAATCCCTTCTGTCCTTTGTTGTTCAGCGGCCGGGGCCCCTCCTCGTCATCACTATGTAGCCCCTTGTGTCTGGTCTCGGCACTTAACTTGCCTGCCTGCTTGAACACCCAACAATCCCTGTTGGTGTGATTGGCTGGTTGTTCAGGTGTGCCGTGTATCTGGCACGAGCGATCGAGTATCCGGTCTAAGCTGGATGGCCCCTGAGGGTTTCTTTTGAATGGCTTCTTCCGCTGACCCAGTTTAGAGCCTTTGAATCCGTCATTGACTGCCGTATATTTAGTATTATCACCGTTAATGCGGCGTTTATGCTTGTTGCGACGTGACCTGCCGTTGCTATCCTTGGTATCCGAATTGCCGGGGCTCTTGGTTATGTTGTTGCTATGAGCTAGCCAGCTGTCTTCTCCCGCGCAGAAGCGAGTCATGAGTGTCGTGAGGGCTGCCATAGACTTCGTCTTTTCCTGTCCTAGGTGCCGGGCAAGCCATTCGTCTCGGATGTTGTGCCTAAAGGCTGCGAGGGCCTCGGCGTCCGGACAATCGACTATTTGACTTTTCTTGGTCAGGAACCGTGTCCAGAGTTGTCTGGCCGATTCCTCTGGCTGCTGGATTATGTGGCTTAGGTCATCGGCGTCTGGTGGTCGCACATAGGTGCCCTGGAAGTTGTCGAGGAATGCGGATTCCAGGTCCTCCCAACAACTAATAGATTCTGCTGGCAGGCTATTAAGCCAATGTCGAGCTGGTCCTTTAACCTTGAGCGGGAGGTATTTGATGGCGTGTAGATCATCACCACGGGCCATGTGGATATGAAGGAGATAATCCTCGATCCATACCGCAGGATCTGTTGTGCCATCGTATGATTCGATGTTTACGGGTTTGAAGCCCTCGGGGATTCCATTACTTCATCTGTGAAGCATAGTGGGTGTGCGGCGCCCCTGTACTGGGCTATATCGCGATGCAGCTCGAACGAGCTTGGTCTGTTGTATTCGGCCGGGCCATACTTATTATGTCCGGCGTGACGGCTAGCGTCACGTGAAGCGGGGCGCCCATGCGATCCGTAGATCGATCTTGTTTGCCTTGCCTTATTCTCCAAGATGTCTCGCAGGTCTGTTGCGTCTCCCCGTACTCTAGTATGTTTTGAGCGGTGTCGGGGTGCGGCTTGGGTTAAGGGCCTAAAGGCCTCTCTATCGCGGCCACGGGGTGGCCGATCAGGTGCATCGTACGCTGGTGATGTAGGTTTAGTTCCTTCCTCCTCAAGTTGGGGAAGCAGCCTGCGCTTCGGGTAGCTCTTGGATGGGCGTTCTAGTTTATACTCTTCGGCCGCCAGGACTTCGGTCCATCTGTCGGCTAGCAAGTCTTGGTCAGCTCTAAGCTGCTGCTGTTTCTTCTTGAGGCTGCTTGCCGTGGCTACGAGTCTGCGTTTGAAACGCTCTTGCTCGACGGGATCCTCTGGCACGAAGAATTCATCATCGTCGAGGCTTGCCTTGTGTTCGGAGGGAGGCATGTAATTGTTGTCCTCATCCTCTTTGTCGGCCGCTCTCTCATGAGGGCTGGCAACTTGGTCCTCCTGCACTGAATCCTGCCGGAGGGGGTTGTCTTCGGCACTGTCCGGTGTATTGTTATCTCCGGTGCCGGAATCGCTGTTTTTGCTTTGGCGGGACTAAGAGAGGCGCCGCTGACGTCGGCGCTTGGGTTGCTTCTTGGAGGGGTTATCCTCCGTTTTCTCCTCCCCATCCCCCGCTTTAGGGTGTCCACCATGTATATGTCATATGACGAGGTGGCTTTCCAGTTCCCTATAGGCACTGGTTCTTGATCGTCTCCTTCATCGGCGTCCATGCCGTCGATGTCTTCGGAGTCGAAGTCGAGCATGTCGGTTAAATCGTCGACAGTGGCTACGAAGTGGGTGGTGGGTGGGCTACTAATTTCTTCGTCGTCCGCGTCCCAACCGTGTTGGCTGTAGTCCGGCCAGGGCTCTCCTGACAAAGAGAGAGACTTTAAAGAATTCAGGATGTTGTCGAAAGGTGAGTGCTGAAAGACATCTGCGGCGGTGAACTCCATGACCGGAGCCCAATCGGGCTTAACCGGGAGAGGTGCGGGATTTATGGAGTCCGGCACCTTGGAGTCACGGGCCTTGCGAGGGACTAGGCTAGTATCTGGCTCTATCGCCGTAGAGATTGCAGTTTCTGGGGTGGCGTCTAACCGTCCGTCACCGACTGGCGTAGTGGGCTCCGAGTTAATGGTCGGAGCGGACACCTGAGCGACGCTCTGGGCCTTGTCCGATGACAGAGCTAGATCGTGCCCATCATGACAGTGCGGCGCGCCCGGTTGTGGCTCGAATCCGTCGAAGATCAAGTCCCCGCGGATGTTGGCCGTGTAGTTCAAGCTTTCAAACCTGACCTGATGGCCAGGGGCGTAGCTCTCGATCTGCTCCAGATGGCCGAACGAGTCGGCCCGCAGTGCGAAGCCGCCGAATACGAAGATCTGTCCGGGGAGAAAAGTCTCATCCCAGACCGCATCGCGATTGACGAGCGAAGAAGCCACCGGGCCTAAAAGGCGATGACACAGAGGAGCTCTCAATTAAAGCACCAATGTCGGTGTCAAAACCGGCGGATCTCGGATAGGGGGTCCCGAACTGTGTGTCTAGGCGGATGGTAACAGGAGACAAGGGACATGATGTTTTTACCCAGGTTCGGGCCCTCTCGATGGAGGTAAAACCCTACTCCTGCTTGATTAATATTGATGATATGGGTAGTACAAGAGTAGATCTACCATGAGATCGGAGTGGCTAAACCCTATAATCTAGCCTATGGTATGATTGTTGTTCGTCCTACGGACTAAAACTCTCCGGTTTATATAGACACCGGAGAGGGCTAGGGTTACACAGAGTCGGTTACAATGGGAGGAGATCTTCATATCATATCGCCAAGCTTGCCTTCCACGCCAAGGAAAGTCCCATCCGGACACGGGACGGAGTCTTCAATCTTGTATCTTCATAGTCCAGGAGTCCGGCCATCCGGACACCCCCTAATCCAGGACTCCCTCAGCACCCATGACAAGCCTGCCAACCATACCAACAGAAGCTGTTGGGTCTTTAAACAGGCCAGTAAGTTAAATACCGAACACATGGGGAAAGGGTCGCCCAGCGAGGACGACAATGAGGAGCCTCGCCCACCGAATACAGGAGGGCAGAAGAAATTTCCCCCAAAGTCAAGATGGTGAACATGATATACGCTACTCACATCCCCAAAAGGGAGCGCAAGCGCGCGTTAAGGGATGTCTACGCGATAGAGCCAGTCACCCCAAAATTCAATCCATGGTCAGCATGCCCGATCACTTTTGATCACAAGGACCATCCGACCAGTATCCGTCATGGAAGTTTGGCCGCATTGGTCCTTGATCCGATTATTGATGGATCACCTCACGAGAGTCCTCATGGACAGCGGCGGCAGTCTTAACCTGCTCTATCAGGACACAGTCCGGAAAATGGGTATTGACTCGTCAAGAATCAAGCCCATCGAAACTACCTTTAAAGGAGTAATACCTGGTGTAGAGGACCGCTGTATGGGCTCAATCACATTGGAGGTCGTCTTTGGTTCACCGGACAACTTTCGAAGCGAAGACTTGATCTTCGACATCGTCCCTTTCCGCAGTGGCTATCACGCATTGCTCGGATGCAATACATTTTCCCACTTCAATGCAGTCCCACACTATGCTTATCTAAAACTCAAAATGCCAGGACCACGTAGTGTTATAACAGTCCATGGAAACATGGATCGCTCCCTCCGTACTGAGGAACACACCGCGGCCCTCGCAGTGGAAGTGCAGGTCGGCCTTATCAAGACGAACTCCACATTGGCAATCAAGCCACTGGACCATGTCAAACGAGTCCGGACTACCCCGCAGAGTGATAGTCCAGCTTGTCAGGAGCTCGATTAACAATCCGGCCTCTGTCTTCGCCCAAACCAACTGGCGGCATATGTACCGGTGCACATAACTATGCACTAAAAATACCATGGGCGACGACGGAGGCACATCACGGATAAAGTCCACAATTCGGCTCAACCGTACCTGGAACCCCATCCATCTTTTTCTTAACTTCATTTTTTCAGGTTCATTACAACCCACATCACCTTCTTATGGTGTCAAGGGCCCTTCTGCCTCCTATGAAAACTTATTCATTAATCCTCTCAAAGGATCACACACCAAGGCGAAAAGCAGCACAGATGTACGGCGGAGTACCTAAAGGATCTTTTAAGATCACCTCCTCCCCTTTTCTAATACTTGTACACAACTTTCCTTTTCACTCGGCATGTAAAATAGCCTTGATGCTTATAACATCATACATTTTGACGTATCAATCAGACTATAATGGAAGCAGTTTTTCGCCCAAAACTATTTGGTACTGGCTTATTCGTATTCTTTTTTATTTATCATCTGATTGTCATGTACACCTCGACACGACCTAAATTGCCAGGGGCTCCATTCAGCCGCGTACATTTCTTAAATTTACCATAAGTCCGAACACTTTTAACAAGTGCAATTCGGCGTCCAGAATCTAGCATTATATGCATCGACTCTGAATCATGTCTTGGGTCAATAGTTGGGTTGCCCGGCTCCTGTGCTTACTACCTTACATTCCGATTGTTCAGCTAAGGAAGTAAAGGGAGAACTACTACGATTGTGTTTTTGGTTAGACGGATAAATACCTCAGCAGAGAAAGCCAGAAAACTGACTGTCATGGTGCCGCGAGAGCTAGTCAGCTATTCGGTGACTCAACATAAATCTCTTGTGATTTTTTCCGTGTCACACGAAGGACTGGTTTTTATCTGGTCAGGTGTCTACAGCACCCGAGTTCGGATCGCCAAACAATACCAGGGGTTGCGCCTACAATCGTCTTGTCAAACTCCTATGGCTAAGCGAGAGTGATAAAGCCGCATAATCTGATTGCCTAGTTCGCCGCACTAGCACCTCCTTCCAGGACCAAGTTGTTGGGTCAAGTGTGTTGTTGTGCTATTCTAAACACCCCCGTAGTATCTATGCGAGGGGTTGAAGCCGACGACTGGCCAACTCTCAAATTCAATAAACGGCCGCAACGGAGGATAAATAAATTCAGATAAAACAAGACTAAAATTATATAAACGCCTTGTTTTCATTATACAAAGCTTGGGCAGCACAGATACATTCATTCAAACATGATGTCCTTCGAACATAGGCCCTCTATAATGCGGGAGCCTTCTAGGACGTCGTTGAAATATTTCTCCGGTGTACGATGCTCTTTCCCTGAGGGCGGTCCCTCGGTTACAGGACTGGTGGCATTCATCTTCGCCCACTGCACCTTGACACGGACAAAGGCCATCCGGGCACCTTCGATACAGACCGACTGCTTTACAGCATCAAGCCGTGGGCAGGCTTCGACCAGCCGCTTCACAAGCCCAAAGTAACTACTAGGTATGGGTTCGGCCGGCCAAAGACGAACTATGACATCCTTCATGGCTAGTCGGGCCACCCTATGTAGCTCGGTCAGTTGTTTCAGCTGATCACTGAGGGGCACAGAATGCTCTGGCGCAAGGTACTGTGACCAGAATAGCTTCTCTGTTGAGCTCCCCTCTTCGGCCCGAAAGAAATCTGCAGCATCAACAACATTTCGGGGTAGATCCGCAAACGCTCCTGGAGAAGTCCAAATGCGTGCCAGTAAGGTATACTTTCTCCTTACAATTTTGCTCCGCATGTTAAAATCCTTACCCGCTGCGATTTGCTTGGCCTCTCGGATCTCCCGACAGGCGCCTTGGGCTTCAGTCCGGGCCTCCTTGGCACTTTGGAGTGCCGCAGCAAGTTCGGAGTCTTGATCCGACACCTTGCGCTCCAAGGACTCACATTTGTTTATAGCATCAGTGAGCTCTTGCTGGATTTCCTCCAACCTCGCTTCATGTTTTTTGCGGGCGGTTCGTTCCTCGTCCGCCTCCTTCTTGGCCTCGGCCGAAGCACTCTTGAGGGCCTCGACCTCAGACGTGTCGGCTATGAGCATAAACATAAAGCTCATTTAGATAACAAAATTGACACTCATTTCATTTCAGACATTCTTCAGTATTGTATACCTTGTTTTTCCTCTAACCTATGCTTTAGTTCGGAGACTTCGGCAGCATGCGAGGTTGCTGCTAGCTTCGCAGCCTGCTCATCCAAAGAGACATATATGTTAGCTCCTGTGGAATATTATTCGATCCTATGTTCGACCTTTCTTTGCGACGCCGAACAGAGTCTCAGGGGCTACTCTCTATATACAAGTATTCTTTTTGCAAATGGCCAAAAAATATTATGCCACATACCTCAAAGCCTGTTAGAAGGCTGGTGTAGGCTTGGTTCAATCCGCTCTTAGCGGACCGAACCTTTTCAACCACTGTACCCATAAGGGTACGGTGTTCCTCCACAATGGAAGCGCCTTGAAGCGCTTCCACCAGAGTGTCTGGCGCCTCCGGATAGATGGGGGACGCCGGTGGAGACGGCGCGCCCCCTTCCCTCGTAGAAGGCTGCTGGTCCAATTCTGGAGCCGTATGTGTCTCCGGAATAATATTCAGTTGAAGACCGAATTAAGCGTTGCCCCCATCGCCGGTCTCCATGGGGGTTGATTTCCCCCTCTCTTTGTCAATAGAGGTATTACCCTCTGCCGCCACCTTCACAGCCTCCTATACCTCCCCATGGCCTGGAGAGGTTCTTTGGGACAACACTTCGGTGTTATCCATGGCAGTGGGTGGAGAGGTCTGTGGAGGCAACTCGCTCTCCATCGCGTTCGTCCCTGGCGAGTTCCCGGATGACGATGATCGTTGG
Organism: Triticum aestivum; assembly: GCF_018294505.1. Taxonomy (NCBI): domain Eukaryota; kingdom Viridiplantae; phylum Streptophyta; class Magnoliopsida; order Poales; family Poaceae; genus Triticum; species Triticum aestivum. Next base: position 87,215,584 of record NC_057801.1, on the reverse strand, counting down.
GGGAGATTGCGAGCCGGGCCATAATGCGCAATTCAGTATGTTAAAATAATAAGGCATAAAATTGGATATGTGTATGGTGTCTTCGGATACTTACGATTCTGCCAAGGGCTTCGGCCTGGGGTGCCGCTTTGGGATGGCGTCGGCATCCGCTTCGGAATCATCTGAAAGGGATGGTTTTCCCTTCTTGGTCGCCTCCACCTCCAGATTCATGGAAGCCGCCCTTTTCTTCTTCCCCCCTTGTGGGGAGATTTACTCTCTTCCTCCTCTACATCATCGCCATGAGAGGAGGAGGTCTTGGTGTCTTTGGACACTGCATCTGAAGCACCCTTACGACGGAGGCCACTTTTGGCCTCCTTGCCCTTCTTCTTGGCCTTCTCTCCAACGCCTGGTACGGCGCCGGAACCAGCATCTTCATCAGCAAGGGGATGGCCTCGTCCTCGGGCAGTGGAGCTAGACGTTTGATTTGCTCCGCCTTCTTGGTCCAGCCCTGTGGGAATAAGAATGTTCAATATACTCCTTGGATTTGCAAATAAAATTTATCATAAAACTTATAGGAGTGGCCAGACATGCGCAGTCAAGGCCACGATCTTTGGTTGTCTCCGGCCATGACTTTTGAGTTTTGAAGAGCAGCTTCCATATATATTCGTGCGTCGTGCCAAAGAACTGTTGCAGGGTCCAAGGACAGGCCGGGTCGAATTCCCACATATATTGAATCCGGCGTTCACAAGGGAGAATCCGGCGAAAAAGCATCACTTGGATCACGCTGGCGAGGCTGGTGTTATTGTTTATCATGCCCTTGACGCGGCTCTCCAGCGTCGTCACCTCGTCAGGCGACTCCCAATCTAGGCCCTTGTTGAGCTAGGATGTAAGCCATATCGAGGGCCCAGATTTGAACTCAGGAGCGGCAGCCCATGTGGCGTCGCGGGGTTTTGTGATATAGAACCACCCCTGCTGCCATCGTTTGACGCTGTCCACAAAGGTCCCTGAGGGAGTCCTGGATTAGGGGGTGTCCGGATGGCCGGACTAAGACCTTTGGCCGGACTCCCGGACTATGAAGATACAAGATTTAAGACTCCGTCCTGTGTCCGGATGGAACTTTCCTTGGCGCGGAAGGCAAGCTTTGTGATACGATATGAAGATCTCCTCCCATTGTAACCGACTCTGTGTAACCCTAGCCCTCTCCGGTGTCTATATAAACCGGAGAGTTTTAGTCCGTAGGACGAACAACAATCATACCATAGGCTAGCTTCTAGGGTTTAGCCTCTCTGATCTCGTGGTAGATCTACTCTTGTACTACCTATATGATCAATATTAATCAAGCAGGAGTAGGGTTTTACCTCCATCGTGAGGGCCCGAACCTGGGTAAAAACATCGTGTCCCTTGTCTCCTATTACCATCCGCCTAGACGCACAGTTCGGGACCCCCTACCCGAGATCCGTCGGTTTTGACACCGACATTGGTGCTTTCATTGAGAGTTCCTCTGTGTCATCGCCTTTAGGCCCGATGGCTTCTTCGCTCGTCAATCGCGATGCGGTCCGGGATGAGACTTTTCTCCCCAAACAGATCTTCGTATTCGGCGGCTTCGCACTGCGAGCCAACTCGTTTGGCCATCTGGAGCAGATCGAAAGCTACGCCCCTGGCCATCAGGTCAGGTTTGCAAGCTTAAACTACACGGCCGACATCCGCGGGGACTTGATCTTGATGGATTCGAGCCACGACCGGGCGCGCCGCACTGTCACGATGGGCATGATTTAGCTCTGCCGCCGGACAACGCCCAGAGCGTCGCTCAGGTATCCGCTCTGACCATTAGCTTGGAGCCCCCTGCGCCAGTCGGGGACGGATGGTTGGACGCCGCCCCAGAAGCCGCAATCTCTACGGCGATAGAGCCGGATACCAGCCTAGTCCTTCGCAGGGCTCGTGACTCCAAGGTGCCGGACTCCGCTCTGGACTCCGTATATCCCGCACCTCTCCCGATCGAGCCCGATTGGGCTCCGGTCACGGAGTTCACCGCCTCAGACGTCCTTCAGCACTCGCCCTTTGGCGATATTCTAAATTCACTAAAGTCTCTCTCTTTGTCGAGAGAACCCCGACCGGACTACGGTCAGCATGGTTGGGATGTGGACGACGAAGAAATTCGAACCCCACCCACCACCCACTTGGTAGCCAATGTCGACGATCTAACCGACATGCTCGATTTTGACTCCGAAGACATCGACGGTATGGACGCTGATAAAGGAGACAAACAGGAACCAACACCTATAGGGCGCCAGAAAGCCACCTCATTATACGATGTATACATGGTGGACACACCTAACAGAAATGACAACGAGGATCAAAAGGACGCGGCCAGGGATCGCTCCCTTGAAAAACAATCAAAGCGGCGGCGTAAGCGCAAGGCCAAGCCCCACCTCGAAAAAGACCCAGCCATAGAGGAGGCTGAATCAACGGAAGACGAACATGCCGTTGAGCATCCGTCTAAATAGGGCGGATAATCCGAACAACCAATCCCCGGGAAAGATAATAGCCCGGACGACCTCACGCCGGACAAATTGCTGGAACATCAGAACCTCCACCAAAGGCTCGTTGCCACTGCACGTAGCCTGAAAAAGCAGAAGCGGAGGCTCAAAACAGCGGAAGATGCACTCAGGAGCAGATGGGGCAAAGTACTTAATACCGCACACAAGTACGGCAACAGTCGTCACACAAAGAGCTATCCGAAGCGGAAACTACTACAGGAATTTGATGAAGAGGCCATAAAGCCCCCACAGTCAAAAAATAAGGAAGCCACAAGGTCGGATAGACGACCCTACGATCAATCTCACGCATCAAAGGACGCTGCACTCAATACGGCACGCGATCCGTCCAAGAATTCGCATCAAAAAACTGGCCCAACCAGATCCATCTATAGGCCAAGAAAGCAAGCTCCAGTGAGCGATGCAATGCAAAATATACCCGAACATCGCGGACGCCTAAATACAGGGGCGCCGCACACCCCCTATGTTTTACCGATGAGGTGCTGGACCATGAATTTCCAGCCAGATTCAAGCCCGTGAACATAGAAGCATACAACGGAACAACAGACCCTGGAGTCTCGATCGAGGACTACATACTCCACATACACATGGCCAGAGGAGATGACCTCCACGCCATAAAATACTTACCCCTTAAGCTCAAAGGGCCAGCCCGGCATTGGCTTAAAAGACTTCCCGAAAACACCATGGGAAGTTGGGAAGTGCTTGAGGATGCTTTCGGGGCAAATTTTCAAGGGACCTATGTCCGACCCCCGGATGCAGATGATCTGAGTCATATAACTCAGCAGCCCGGAGAGTCAGCCCGGAAGCTCTGGAACAGATTCCTTATCAAAAAGAATCAGATAGTCGACTGTCCGAACGCAGAGGCCCTAGCAGCTTTCAAACATAGCGTCTGAGACGAATGGCTCACCAGATACCTCGGCCAAGAAAAACCGTGAACAATGGCCGCGTTAACAAGCCTCATGGCCCGCTTTTGTGCAAGAGAAGATAGCTGGTTGGCAAGAAGCAGCACCAGCGACCCGAATACATCCGAACCCAGAGATGGGAACGGGAAGCCGCACCGTAACAAAGAACCGCACCGGATCAAGGACAACAGCCCGATGAGCACGGTAGTAAACGCCGGATTCAAAAGCTCTCGGCAAAATCAGAAAAAGCTGCGCCCCAAAGACGATAGGGGTGAGGTATCCAACCTCAACAAAATCTTGGACAAAATATGTCAAATCCACAGCACTCTGGGAGACCTGCAAACCATACCCACAGAGATTGTTGGGTCTTTAAGCAGTCCGGCAAACTCAATACCGAACACAAGGGGCTCGACACACCAAGCGAAGATGACGATGCACATCACATGCAGAACACCGGAGAACAAAAGAAGTTCCCACAAGAAGTCAAGACAGTAAATCTACTTCATGTGACAAAAGGGAAGAGCAGAACGGCACCTACGAAGACACGCGCCGTAGGACCAGCCCCAGAGGAGCAACGCCACTGGTTGTTACAACCAATCACCTTCGATCATCAGGATTACTCCAAAGGAGACCAGAACGCAGGCTGGACTGCCTTGGTCGTAAATCCAATTATTAACGGAATCCAATTTACAAACGCCCTTATGGATGGCGACAACAACTTGAATATGTTATATAAGGACACAGTCCGCAGACTCGGAGTAAACCCAGCTATAATCCACCTTGGCAACACTTCCTTTCAAGGAGTCACGCCAGGCCCGGATACCCCAAGTATGGGTTCCCTTACATTAGAAGTCACGTTCGGATCACCCGACAACTTCCGAAGCGAAAAGCTAACATTCCACATCGCCCCATTCATAAGTCGCTATCAAGCGCTACTGGGACGTGAAGCTTTCGCCCGCTTTAATGCAATACCGCATTACGCATCCCTTACACTCAAAATGCCCGGCCCGAAGGGCATCATTTCATTACAGGGGAACATAAATTGACCCCCAAAGTATGGGCAAAGGTGCGGCCGCCTGGACAGCCGCCCACAAATCCAGCCCTACTATCCCGGACATGACTCGACGAGTCCGGCGTAAACATGCTTAATAGCCGCATATCCCCGTACAAGGGGCTCCGTGTGCTCACGCCCAGAGACAATACGGCTCAACTCTTGCTCCAACTATATTTTGTTTATTTTAATATAGATTTCTCGCACGCTTATTTTTTACTAAGTTCCTCTCTTTCACAGACGAACATCGTGCTACGTTCGTCCAGGATACGGCACAACAGAGACACATGCGCAGACGTGCAGCAGGGACCCGTTTCAAGGATCCTTTTCAGATTAAGACCCTGCATAAACCTTTTTTACTGTCTCTTGTTGATAACATCCCCCGGTTTTCTCTATAACCAAGGAGGAGGCTGGCGTCTTGGCATGTGGCCACGCCAGAATTTTTGCACGCACCTGGACACCAGGGGCTTTTTTACCAAGGGCTCTATTTCGGCCCGTCCTCATAAAGACCAAATACCTTAGGGAGTGTTCGGCATCGCGAGTTTGGCCCTATATGCATCAGCTCCGAATCATGTCTTTGGTCAAATGTTGGGTTTGCCCGGCTCCTGTGTTTTGCTGCCTTACGTTCCGTTATATCGGCTAATGCGGCACCAGGAGAACTACTGCGATTGTGCCCCGGTTCGGCCAGGTGAGCACCTCAGTAGAGAAAGCCGAAAACTGACTGTCATGATATAGCGAGAGACTGGTCAACCACTCAATGACTTTTGGAATCTTTAGGATTCCCCCGCATTAACGAAGGGCCGCTTCCCGGTCAAGCACACTCATGCCCCGAATTCGGGCGAGTGCGGTGCCCCTAGGGGCTATTCAGTAGCCCCACTGTCAAACTCCTATGGCTAAGTGAAAGTGATAAAGCATTATAGTCCGTTGCCTAGTTCACCGCACCACCACCTCCTTTGTAGGACCAAGACGTTGGATTAAGTGTGAAAAGGCGCCTTTTTGCGAACACCCCCGCATTCTATGCATGGGGGCTGAAGCCAACGACTGCCATCTTTCAGGTTATATACAAATATATACATTAAATGGCCGCACAGGAGGCATCATGATTCTTGCAAGCACAAGTATAAAAAGCTTTTTTCATAAAAAATTCGTTTTACAAATAGTATAAGCTATTCGAACACAACATCCTTCGAGCACTGCGACTCTATTATATGAGCGCTAGGAAGAACTTCCTCAAAATAGTGCTTGGTAGGTACTCAGCTTTCGTCCGAATCCCGGGACACAACAATACTGTCCTTCATATCTTCCCAGTATGTTTTGACATGGGCAAGAGCCATCTGTGCGCCCTCTATGCATGCTGACCTCTTCATTGCATGATCATGCGGCACCGAACCAAGAAAATGTTGCACCAAGCCAAAATAACTCCTCGGCTCCGGCTTTTCCGGCCACAGACGACTCGCAACATACTTCATGGCGAGTCCGGATAACCTGTTCAGCTCCGCCCAGGCGGCCAAATGGTCGGATACTGACAATGGGCGTTCTGGATTGTGGAACTGCGACCAAAAAAGCTCTTCCAATCCATGGTCACCTCGGCTGCGGAAGTGTTCGGTCGCGTCCGCCGCACTTGCTACCACATCCAGATAAGCGTTTTCCGCACTCCACTGCCGGTCTAATGGAGCATACTTGGGGTCTCCGAACTTCATCCACAGCATATAAGGCTTTCCAGCCGTGATATCTCCAGCCTGACACAGCTCCTCCTTCATCGCTCTCATTGCAGAGCGAGTATCCTTGGCTTCGGCAGTGATCTTTTCAAGGTCCTTCTGAGCCGCCCTATCTTCTTGTTCAAGAAATTTACAGCGGTCGGTAGCATCCTTCAATTTTATGTCCATCTCGGCTATTACCTTCTTGCTCTGGCAGTGAGCAGCCTATTCGGCTTTTAGCTCTTCAGCCGCTTTAACGGCAGCCGCATCACTTTTCCTTGCTTGCTCCTTGGCTCGGGCAATTTCCGCCCGAAGGTTCTCCACGGCAGCAGCACCATCTACATCAAACACATATATATAAGGCCTGAGCATCGAGCTCCTATTACCGGGTGTCTTTGGAACATACCTTGAGCCTCGTCTAGCCACTTATTTACAAGCGCGATGTCGCCATCTGCTACGTCAAGTTGCCGCTTTAGTTCGGCAGATTCATCAGTCCGGCTAGCCACCGAACGCCTCGCCACCTTCATGGAATAGGCGACATATTATACCTGGGGTTATGATCCTCTGTGCGTCGTCACTCGTGACGACACACAGAGTCTCAGGGGCTACTATTCATACAGGGCACATTTAATATGCGGCTCTACCAAAAGGTACACCTTTTTACGTACCTCAAAGCCTGTTAGTAAACTCCTGGCAGCCTCGTACAATCCGCTTTCCGCGGATGAAATCCTTCCAATCACCGTATTCATCAACATACGGTGTTCTTTTGAGATGGACGCCCTACCAAGCAGATCGTTCAGCCCCTCCGACGGCGCGCCAGAGGGTGCCGGACTAGCCTGACGACCTTTTCCAGGGTCCGGACTTGGAAAAACCCTCCAGGATGATACCTCGGGATCGCCAGCCTCGTGAGACGGTGCAACAAGGGGAGGCGTTTCGCTCTCTATCATGTCTGGACGAAGATCCCCTGAAGATGAGCTCTGCTGAGAAGGGTTGAGATCCGAACTGCAAGATAATGTTTCGGTTATTTTCCTCAGGAATAAAATAGAAGTGTGATTCATTATGGAACCCCTCCCTTCACTTACGGGGGAGAGCGGGTCCCCTTTAGGGGGCGATTCTGCCGGGGCGTTCTCCGGTGCCGAACCCTCCGGCGAAGATTTCTTTCCCCGTTTTGAGGTTATCACCTCCGGGTCTTCGGAGGCAGTCCTTTTCTTTCCCTGGTCGGGGGAATTTTCGATTCTTCCCTTCCTAACAGCCTCCTTCGCGGAGGCGGTAGCTCCTTGGTTCCCCCCTTCACCTTCTGCCGAAAGCGCGACCTCCAGCATCCTGGTGTAACACCCCGGATGTAACTTTCCATCTTTGTATCTCCAACTCCTGCCATTTTCGGCTATGTGATATGATATTCCCTCCATGGTTAGGGTTTGTCTTTTGTTTTGCATTTTATTCATGTCATGCATATCATATCATGTCATCATGTGCATCTCATTTGCATACGTGTTCGTCTCATGCATCCGAGCATTTTCCCCGTTGTCCGTTTCGCAATCTGACACTCCCACATGCACCGGCGCACCCCTCTTGTCTCTTTTTCGTGTGCGGGTGTTAAACATTCTCAGAATGGACCGAGCCTTGCCAAGTGGCCCTGGTATAGCACCAGTAGACCGCGTGTCAAGTTTCGGGTCATTTGGGGCTCGTCTGATACTCCAACGGTTAACCGCATTATCGCATAGGCCTCTTTTGAGTTGCAGCCCAACACCCCTCCAAAAAAGCCCAATAACCCATCTAAGTCACTTCCATGCTCTCCGTCGTCGGATCATGATCGTGTGGGAGAAAACCGCACCTCATTTGGACCCTCCTAGCTCCCTCTACCTATAAATATGTGCTTCCGCCCGGATTTTTCGCAGTCCAACCCTAGCCCCGCTCCTCTCCGTGCCGCCGGACACGTCCGGACGGAGCCGGACGCGTCCGCCCCGCCGCCCGAGCCAATC